>NW_019392849.1:260720-395473 GCF_000648675.2 Cimex lectularius
AAAACAAGCAAAGTATTTAATTTAAATACTATATATATATATATATATATATTTGAATTTTAATTCAATCGTAGCAAAGTAAATAAACAAAAACATATTTATGTGATAACTCATAGTTGTTTTATATGTTCCACCCAGCTTCGATGCATGAACATTGTTTACAATTTTTACATCAAAACACACCAAATTCATTTCTTAAACTTTAAGTCAAAATACGTTAAATGCCTGAAGATAATCCTAGACAATCATAAACTAAAACAATTATGAACTAAAGCAATGCGTGTATATGGTAAGCCAAATAAAAGCATTACAAACAAAAATTTTAGAATCAGTAATGCAATTTGCAATTACTACTTCAGGCGGGTTACGTATTGATATACTGTTGAGGCAGTTTATATCCTACAAAAAAGATGACTGAAAATGTTATACAAAACATTCAGATATAGATAAAAAGTATTACTTAAGGACATAGTTGTTTACAGCATATATAAAAAATATATACGATGAAAAAAGTAATACACATCAGTACAAATGTTTTAGGAGAGGAATTACATATTGACAGGCAAAAAATTCCGCCCACTTGTAATATAACGTGATTTATATATATATATACATACATACATATATATATATATATATATATATATATATATGTCACCTAACCGTGGATCAATAAAATTTAAAATTCTTTCCTTCAAGCTTAGCCCCACAAGTTAGTTTTACTTGCTCCAGAGATATTTTTTAAAGGAATGAATTTTATATTTTATTTTTTATATTTTATTCTTATTCAGTAAAATAGTTATGTTAATTAATAAAGATATAAAATGATGAAAGATGAAAATGTAAAATAATAACATATTTCGTTTTATTTTTTTAAGTTAAACGTTTACTATAATTAGGAAAGATACAATTAATACGAACAATTTTCTTTAGAAATTAAAATAAAATACATTTGTGTTATTACAATTTTTAATAATTCGGTTTTAACTACAAGAAACAAAATAATATATGTTTACGCCGATCGCCCTTTGAACCCTTCTGGAGGTCTCCGGCCGGTCGGCGAGTCAGTTGTTGCCTAGAGCCAAAGCCGAGAACACCGTTATACCTGCCTATCTAAACCCGTGTTGTGCGCAATTGATGGTTTTGACGACCTGCCCGTGTCCCTTAAGAGTTCGGTACCAAANAAAAAAGACGGACAGATTAAATTTGTTTTAATTTTGTTTTAGATTTTCAATTAACATTTCAATATTGCGTATTTCCTCATCTCGCCTTAATTACATCTCGAAGACGCTCGGAATACTTTCTACCAGTCTGGAAATGACTCATTGCTGGAGGTTAGCCCATTCTTCACGAAGAGTCTTTCAAGATCGTGGAATGTATCAGGAAGTGATGGACGTGGAGTAGGGTTCAAGTCTGGAGAACGGGCTGGCGAGGCTGAGACCCTGATGTGATGCTGGTGAAGATACGTTTGAACTATCCGAGCGACATGTGGACGGGAATTGTCGCGCATTAGAAAAGGATTGCCGCTGATTTTATCGAGGATAAGGAAGGCTTGATATTCCAAAATTTCATCCGCATAGCTGACAAAGACCCTCCACTAACAACACCCAACTCTGTGCGACTCTCAATTGAAATTCCCGCCCATACCATCACTGAGCTATGTTGAAAAGTTTGGCACTGGGAAAATGTACAGGCTTCGTACCTTTCATTCGCCCTCTCCACACTCTTTCACGCCCATCTGCTGATTGTAAGCAAATCTACACTCATCTGTAAAAAGTACAGCAGATCAATAGTCCAAAGAGCAATGGCTGTGTTCTCGAGGAAATGCGGTCCGCGCAATTCTGTGTGTTCTGGTCAATTCTGGTCCTCTTACGGTGCGAAAAATCCATCAGTTCATACTGATTTAATCTTCATTTAGCAGTGCGTTCAGAAATTTGAACTCGACTTCCTAGAACTGATAAACCGCTTGACATCAGTAAGGTGCCGGTTTCGCAAAATTCTCAAAGTCAAAAAACGGTCATCCTGTGGTTCTGTTACGCTAGGGCGTCCAGAACCGTGCCTTGTATGGTAGGACCCAGTTTCTCGAAAACGTCTAAGGCGTCTCACGATTTTTCCTAGGAAACTCCGACGGCAGTAGCCGCATACCTGATGGAACGTCATCAATAAGTGCCCCACCACCCGCTACATCCTCATCACTAAGTGGCATCTTTAAGTTTAAAAATTGAAATTAAGAAAACAAAGATGAAAAATAAACCGTTTATTGATTCAGAATTCAAATGAGACTGAAAATACATTTTAAATTCTATAAAGAATAAACATTGAAAAATCCTTTATCCTTGTTTTCGTTTAAGGATTAAGTGTGTTTACGTCTAATTGATATTCACAATTTAAAACTTAGATAAACAAATATTTATTGATAAAACCAATGAGCCTAATTAAGGGCAGAACTTTCTTTTATCGAGAAAATGAAAAAAAAAATCAGTTGATTGGAATTTTTGCCTGCCAGTTTGTATAGAATCAAATTACCCATGATAAAATAATATATTAGCCAAAATTCTTCACATTACATAAACTGTTCTCCAACGTATATAACTTTCTGCAAAACATAACTTTAATTATCTATAGAAAAATAATTACTAAAATGATAAGAGAAATCAATTATAAACTGTTTAAAAATGATTTCATTTAATTCTTAACTACTTATACACACAAGTACAGCTGTAATAGTAAAATTAACGTATACAATTAAGTTATAAATTAAAAATTTTATATTAAAACAATCTTTAAAAATATTGATAATTAATTATAAATTTTAATTAAAATTTTATTACCAACAATAGAAATGTATGCACGTATTAGCCACCCAACACCTTAAAAAAAAAAGCATCTGCTATCTTGCATATCGTACACTAAAAATAAACAATAAATCAAAAATAAAACAAAACATATACATATGCTGTAGAATTTAAAAGATTGGAAAAATAATGGACAATAAATCAATCTTATCTTACATATATTCTTAGTATAGATTGAGGTACATCAATTATAATTGTTCAAAGTAGACAAGTTTTCAGTATAAGAAATATCGACCTCTTTTTCACTCACGAACACTGTGGATGCATGGTCTTGAAGAAGAAAGCAAATTTAGTGTTACTGCCTAGTTTTCGACCTATTAAGGTCATCATCATGGCAAAACAATCTGAAATATCTGCAGATTGACATATTTAAACTTTTTACTGGCGATCTCAAATTTCCTTGAATGCGCCTCGGTCACAACATTGCCAAGGACTGTCAAAAGTAGAGTAGACGAGTCAATACGATCAAAGTTGGGAAAAGAAAGTATGATCTAGCATGAAAGGTTGATAGTGTAAAAAGGAAAATTCTGCATATCACATACGTCTCTACAGTGTATTTCCAAGTTGTGAAATGTAATCCTTGAGATTATTACATTTACAATTTTCCTTCTTTCAGTAATATGACAGTTTTCTAACTAAAAAACAAATTCCACCAAGGATCTAATTATTAAATTGATAAGCATTTTTAGTGATCTGAAAAATCCATTATTATACTTCTTTCCGAACAATTAATACGTCCTATAACCAATATTATTATTATGTAACTCGAAAAAAAGATCTTAGCCAACTATAATTCTTATGTCATTAATACTGGTTCTTCTTTTCTAGATTGATTTTAGAACCATTTCGCTTTTAACAAAGATCACATAACACTTAATTAATATAAGGGAAATGCTGTTGCTAATACACAGTTAGTCCAGTGGGTTGAGGATGAGATATATGGAGAAACATTTACCTTGATCGTAATTTTGGTTTATATTTTATTGATATATACACAATATTTTAATGATTTAGTTTATTTATAGGAATGGGAATTAAGAAAAGACAGGTTTAATACTGAAATAGATTAGGGTGTGTGTTATGATGGCAGGGTTTCAGCTCTTATTTTATAATGGCCCGTCAATAATTTTTTGTATGATAAATTACTGTTTTTTAAGTTGCACAAATTCGAAACCTAATAGCAAACTTGTGCAGAAAGATAAATTCATTCTTTTCCATTGATGCTTTAGTATCTCATTTTCCATTATTCAAGGGAATTTGCACTATGTTCCAAAACGAAATTCAAGGCATGTCGGGCAGGTCCGTTTCGGCATCGATTAAGCGTGGTGTGTAAATGCAAAACAGCCGTCCCGCCGCAAACTCACTAATGGTGGCACGGACAAAGGGGACAGGCTGGAAAGGGGTTGAAACCGTTTTGAAACAACGGAGAAAAAACAGTTACGATCGATTTATTTCCATTCATGTCACTTTGAAAAGTTGCTTTGTTTTTCTTTAGAGGATGAAAAGAGTTTAAAACTTGTGGTTAAAAAAATGGTCTAATCATATGTGCTTTCAAAAGTTTGTATGACCCCAACCTTACAGATCAAAAATGTTCTAGATCCGAAAATCTGACTATGGCTAGTTCAATGTAATGTCCTATTTGTTGATATTTTTATTGTGTTTTGAATAGTGTAAATGCGTATGTTAATTCGTATGTTTATTAGGTTTTAATGTTATCACAACTGAAACTCGCTGAAGATGGAAAAATGTTGAACCCACCAGAACAAATCAGTGACTTTAGGCAGACCAAAATAATCAACCAAATTTCTACCACCCCGCATAAAACATGGAAAATTCTCACAATTCATCATAAAGCCATACAAAATTCTACCTAATAACTTAAACTTTTAATAAAAGCGTGTAGGTTCTTCATACTTCATGAAATATATGTATGGTGATATACGGCCATAGTTATAACAATAGCCTATCTTTTCCATTTGATTTATAATGAAATAATAGTATCATTACTTCCTTTAAATTATATAACACTTTTTTTTCCAGTGAAACCATTGGTTCATTTCAGACTTACTGATAAAGATCTAGTACTGGTATTCGTCATAGCTTCGTCAAAGTGTACCTTCAAACAAAGTATTATATAGTACAAGCTATCGTTCAAGAGGAAGTTGACTACAAATTTTGAAACTGGGATTGCCTTACAGCCTATTTTTAGATCTGCTATATAAACTACATCTATTTTGTTCTGTACATATTAAAATTAAAACTCTACACACATCATATCGACACAAAAACTAAATATATGTTGATAAATTTAAAATTATTTATTTGGACGTTTGAACGGATTATATTTATGACTGTATGTTTTCCGCATTGTATTTCAACCACGGAAACTCTGCTGGAAATGTTTTCGAAAGCATATGAAACTAAATATTTATATAAATGTTTGCATCAAGTGCGTATTTTGTACATAATTCCTACTTTATTTATTAACGAAATGTTTTGGTAACATATGCAACGCCCCGTGTACCAACTCAATTATTTCTATGTTTTAAATATTAACTAATTAGTTAAGAGCTAGAGGATAAAGAGTTTTTCTTAAATAACGATCTCGTACGGTTGGTATATTTATAAACTTGTATTTTTTAATCAATATTGAGAAATAGCTTCAATTCTAGCTATATCTGTTCATAAAGCTCTTAAGAACTTAAAGCAAACTTTTATTGAATGTAGTGATAACCTATTCGTGTGCATATTTAAGAAGAAATTGCGTAACTTTGGTTCGGCAAAGAGTCTTTAGATGAACAATAGTTTAAGAAATAGTTCAATGAGCAAAATTAAGAAATATTATACAATTACGATTTTAATAAAGGAATTCAAATACTATAATAAGAGATAAAATTACATCCGATGGTAATATGTGACAATCTTACTTAAAAAAATATCTATCTATCTTTCTATCTCTCATTCACTCTTTCTTTGTATATCTCTCTCATTCACTCTCTCGCTTTCTCTCTCTCTCACTCTCTCTCACTCTCTCGCTCTCTCTCTCTCTCTCTCTCTCTCTCTCTCACTCTCTCTCTCTTTGGATCTCTATCTATCTCTATTTCCTTGTTTCTTTCTCGGGAAGGTTTCTAATTTTATAGTTCGCAAATGTCCGACTTCAAATTTTGCATATTCGATGGTTCTGTTTCAAATATCTCGATTTTAATTGGGCGAGAATTTTTGAAAAATGTGGAAAAATTTCAAATGTGCGGTATTTCCATTTAGCTTTCCCGTCATAGTTGCAAAGAAACGATTTTTCAGTAGCCGATTTACCGGGTCTCTTAAATTTGGCTGAAATATTTTCGCTGCTTTCATCTGCTTTTTCAGCCAATTAGCACGCCGATTATTCAATTCTTTTTCAACTTTACGTACGTGTCAAGTTTTTTTTTCGTAAAGTCACTAAATCTAAAACTCGGTCAAAAAAAATTCTAATTCGCTCATTGTCACAGATACGAGCTTACAATACTCAATCAGCAATGTTTCTTTTGACGTTTGGATTTTTCTTCGTATGCGAAAAAATTCAGTTTATCTCTTTAGTTGAAATTTTTTGCTCAAACTGGTCTTACTCGTATTGTTTTAAGCGTTTTCCGACTATTACAATCTTCTTTGTTTTTGATAATCAATAAAGCAGTCCCTTTTTATGAACTTTTAGCGCCTTTATGAGCGTCTCCAGATCCGTCCACTTCATAAGACTCGCACTCTCTTCAATTTGTTTGATCCATTTTACAGCAGTATACCCATCACCGCCGGAAATTGAAACTGTCATGTCCAGTAAGTCTCTCATCGAAAAGCATAAGATTTCTTACTAACATTCGCAGATCGTCAACCATCGCCATCACGCGTGATTTAAACAGTGTATAAGATTATGTTTGTATAGACAATTATATATCTACGGAATATAAACGGCTGCAATATGTCCTAACCTATGTTTTTCTGTTAACGAAACAAAACTATGTAAAGATATGTAGTTGTTAAATAAACACGTTTTTTAGTATTATTATTATTATTTTACAAAAAATTACTCANAAAATTTTTTTTTAGAAGTGGACAAGGCGACATAAAAGTTAGCTCGTGGAATTATACGTAATTTTATTGATCTAATTCATGATATTTTGGAAACGGGCAAGGTACTTAGCGCCTGCCGCTGTTTCCGCACCGTCATAAGTCAGGAAGAGTTGAGTGAAAATATGGGACAGGGCCGCGTGGCGAATCCAACCCTCATGTGAACATTTTCCATAATGAAACCATCATCTTTTATCGCCCTGTCGTACGCATGTTTCGGCTCCGGTTGACAAATAATTGGGCATAAAACGTTTTACCTCCGTCCCTAACCGCCGATGTATTTTCATTCGGCGAACGGAAATGTTCCACTGTAGTCAAGTTCGGTTTGACCTTTTGACCTTTCCCATTCCGATATAAGGCCAGGGAATCCATATCCTCTACAGCCCAGACCGGCGTTTATTTACCGATAATTAAACTTCTTAACATTAATTTCGAAGGAGACGATTTGAAAAAAGAACTCGAAAATTATCACTACTCAAATTCAAATGTACTCACAAATTTTGTCAATAAGCTATTAGAAAAGCTTCTATCTTATAGTAAAATAAAAAATAGTATTTTTTATGGAATGTTCAATTCCATTTTTATTTCACAGTATTGGAGGATTTGATAAAAAAAAGAACTAATCCACAGATTGTTCTGCCATTTCAAATTAAACTCTTTATCAATCAAAAATATTATGGTGATGTCATATTTAAAGACAATCTTAAATAAAAGCTGTCGTTTAGTACCATTAATACCGCCAAGGCGTAGTAGATGAAAAATAAAGTACGTACGCATTTCATAGAGTTATGTCAACCTACTTACTTACCTAGGAATTTCCAACGTCAGGTTGCTCGACTTTATCCATCAGAGTAATACGAGTGGGTGTGTCGCAGAGTAATGAACCTTCCTTGTACCTGATAGACTCTTGCTATATTCCAATTTCAAAATACACATGCACGCCCACTTCGCTGATGAGAATATATGCAAATAGATAACTCGAACAAGTTCACACGAACGGTCAAAGCGAGCGTTGCTTGGAACAGTTTAATTTGGGCATGAAAAGAAGATTGTCAACATAAATTTACATACGGATAACTAGACCATATCACAAGAACGAACAAACTCTGGACTAATCTTGGGATGGAAAAAATGTTAATATTTTTCTAGCCAACAAGTCCAGACATCCGAGCAATCGTAAATGCTTAGACCATCTCTCAATTGAACGCTATTTATAAACATTGTTCCATATTAATTAAAGGGCTATGCATCATGCATACCGGGTGAGTCTTACTTCCTTTATCAGGGAGTTTTACAGTACTTTTTTCATTATTCCGAAAGAAATTAAGTCCATTTATAATTCCCAACAATTAAGTCGACATCATCATATCGTCTATCTTCCAGTTATTTTATTCTTCAGTTTGTGTCATCCTCAAGTAAACTGAAATGGATTTTGTATAGTTTGAATTTTTGTTCGATANCATTTACTGAAAACACTTTATTATGGACAATTGTGAACTAAAAAGAGAAAAAAAATGTTTGATCCAAGTTATAAAAGGTATAATCAAATGACGAATCGTAAAGATGGAAAAGAACATAAAAAGAAGAGAAATCTTAGCTTTTTGAAACATATGAACAAGGAACAACTGAAAGCAGATGTTTAATAGCATATAGATCAGAGGGGAGGGAGTGATTTTTAGGAAGTATATAGAGTATTTCAAAGTGAGGAGATGATAGTGTTAGGAGGAGAACGAAAAAAAGTATTAGATAGAGACACGAGCCAATGAAGTATAGCCTGGGTTAAGAAAAGTGTAACCACTTCAAGTCAATGTACAGATCACTCACGTAGGACCTCCCTGAGGGGCCGAAAATAAAACGTATAAAAATGTCGTGGGTTTAACTTGTATTCAATCTTTTAAATTTAAAGAAAAATACGTTACAATACATTTTTGACAGTTTTTAACCTTGATTTCAATGTACTAATTCGTTATAAATATTGAATTAGACTGTTGTTAGAAGGTATAAAATAATTTTAGATTTTTTGCTCAAATTTTTGTTGAGACATGAACATTTTAAAAGTGTAAATACAATAATTTGCAAGAGTGCACGTATGAGTTGTGCATTTCCACACAACATTTTCATAGCCTGTCACAAACAGGATAACAACTTTCAAACTTTTAAATGTGATAGTAAAACATCTTGGGGTGTTTGGTTGGTGGGTAACATCACAATCAGGGGGAAAATATTCGTAGAAAAATATTTTGCAAAATTTTGTTACAAATTTTCGTCTGGTCTGTATTATCCACAAGCAATATTTATTTTTTATTATCGAAATTCATAACTTCGGTTAGCCGTTCAGATTTTTCGTACATTATTCATTCAGTAGGGGGTACCCATCAGAAAACAGTTCAAGTGGTGAATTTTCGATAAAAATGTCAGAAATGGTGAATTTTGTGTCCCCGTTTACCTCCTAACTTCGAAAAATCGCCAAAAATGAAATTTTCGGCCGATCAGGCTGCTTCGACGCAGAAATTAATCCTCTACAGATGTTGTTTCGAGCTATTTTGCAGTCAGGCTAACGGTTTAGTAAAAATTTAACGAATAAGGTCAAAAAACGTGGTTATTTGCCTGTAGCTCGGAACTGAAAGGTTTGCGGACACAGGTTCATAAGACTTTTTATACTCTGCGTTCAATTTCCTATAAGATCTGGAAGTGTGGCTGAATGGATTGGGGCCACACCCTCGCTCTCTCTCTCTCTCTCTCTCTCTCTATATATATATATATATTGTGATTGTTTGGTACTCTAGCTAATATATAATAACATAAAGCCATTATGAAAAAACTGGTGATTTCGTCTATCTGAAATAAATCTCATTTTTAAAGACTTCGGGTTCGAATCTTAGCAGCAGCGAAAATTATGTATGTCGGGTTCAAATGTAGGACTGCTGGATTCAAACTAGGGACCTTTACCTTGAAGTGATGAGCGCCGTGTCAACCCCTAAACCGTTACGGCCATCTAAGCCCCTTCGGAAAAGTCTAAATTATTAATTTTTGAATTTACTTGCCACTTATAAACCAACTTTAACATTTAAAAAAATCCATTTATGTTTTGCGGTCTAATTGACCATGTTAATTATTTTAATTAGTTATTTTTATGTCAGGTCTTGGTTGTGATGAAAAATGTCAAAAAGAAAGAAAATTCAAATGGTTGTAGGTGGGGTGTCTGATTAGGTAAAAGTCTTGATACCTCAAATGGTTAGAATGGTGGGTTCGAATGACACTAACTTTTTCATCACAAGCAAGACCTTACATAAAAAGAAAATTTTAATTGAAACAATTAAAAAAATATTATTGCATTGAACCCAGCAGTAAAAATATGTTACAACGTTTTATTCTCTTACATAAACGGGTAAACTTCCAAAAACTCATTAAAAAATAATATGCAAGTGTCCCGAGGAATTAAAGAAAATACACCGTGTAAAATCAATATTATGTCGTGGTTTAAGATCTTTACTGTACAAGTACAAAGAGTGCAAACTACGTATGTTGTCATACATTCGAAGGCATAATAAAAAAATTTTCGATGACAACCCACCCCAACCCGTTAAGAAGGACATAGCTATAAATCTGGTTTCCCTTTGAAAATAACTTGTGCCCAGAAGAGGACATCATGGCGACTTGACAAGGTGTAAATGAACTGGAATATTTACAAGGTAACATTTCTTAATATCAAGGTATCAAGATAATAACATTTTTTTAAATTATAAAACAGTTATGAAAGCTCAACTGCTGAAGACTAATCTGTTACAATTAATGTTCCTTGATATAACTGATTAACATGTTCCGCGATAATGAGCGTTAAATCTTTTTTTATTATCTTATTTTCTATCTAGACTGTATATAACTTATAACGATAACTACAACTTTTATCAAATATTTTAATGTTCAACTTTATAAAATAATGTGTAGATGTTGAAAAAATAGTGCCAAGAAGCGATTACTTTTTCGATTAACAAATAGACTAAATATACAAATAAGTCTTAGTTATATACTGAATTGAACTTATTATTTTTTCGTGATAATGTTTATGAAAGCTACGTCTAAAAAATGATAAGGCACGCATCGTGATTCGCACGTTTACGGAGTGTACGGGTTTCATCGATTTGCAGGGCGACCGAACACCCTGATCCAGTTTTCCCACGGAGTCAGTCTGACAGTGAGATATGTAAATCCCATTAAACCCTGGGGGTGCGGGGCGGCCTGGCCTCGAGGGTTGAGAATACGTTTTCGCCAAGTTGGGCCTCTCTTTACAATCTTGGTAATGTACGGGCATTGTCCCCATTCGGGAAGCAAGGGGGCTTTCCCTATTATCGAGATGTCTCTCGTTTTGCAGAGTTCCCAATTATTTAAATTGGCTTCATCCCCGGCTCAAAGCGCATATTCTTCTCCACTTCCCTAAATTCATAACAAGGTTTTCTTTAACAACGTTTTCTTTGTTTCAATAAATAAGACCAACACAGTTCTTCATTCGTGTAAAATTCGTTAAACATAAACAAAAAGATCATCGTGCCTGAATTTCTAGCAATATTTGCAGTAAAACACTATGTAAGGAAGAATAAAACATTATTCAGCTCTTATACAGCCATTTATCATGCCTCTGAGCGCTTCTTGAGCATCATCCTGTCATTCTTTCTACTTTCTAACAAAATAAATATTTCAATACTTCACGAACCCTTGTTTGTATATGAGGTATTTTCTTCTTCCACCACATACATTTGTAACCAATAATACATATTGTACAAGCAATATGTGCATGCAATATTTCACGCTGCTTATATATATTGCAATACATAGTTAGCTTTGTACTGAGAAACATCAAAGAATACACAGCTTAGCCTGCCACACATAGAATGATTGCTTTTCGGCCTTTTAGTCAATAGGTTTCCGACATTTATGTTGACTTTTAATACATCTGGATGGATTGTTTGTTGTTACGATCGGACCTGAATTATTTAATTTATCGATCCGGCACCTTTTTTTAATAGATTCCATTTTTCAATTCAAACCAAAATAAATACGAGACCAAAATTCTTTTGTTACAATAAATTGTCTTTTATTACAATTTATTTCCAAATAAACTTACAATTTCTTTTATTAATTATTATTTTTAATTTAAAGAATCTTGTATTCTATAATAAAACCTATTTCACAATCTACAAATATCAATTTTAAAATCGAATTCAATTCTCATTTTATAAAGAAAAGTAAAAGTAAAGGAAATTATTATGATTGTTATTATTATTAATTTTTGACCACTAATTAGAAAATACAATTAATATTTTAGCATAACTTTTAAAATAAAATGATCTCTTTTAGTTTTTTTTATAAATTTTTTTTTGTTACAACGCTTTTTAAATTAAAATACAATTATTATTTTTGTTTGGACGTCAAAATATAAAATTTACTCACTTGAATTGTGTGCACACCAAATTTTTCTTGATTACAAATAAACAGCTCTTAACCGACGGAGGACAGAAAGGGAATTCAACTACTGTCTGAAAAAAATAGCTCTTTCCTAGACCCTACTCCTTTCACTGTCAGATGTATGTGGAGGGGCATGACGGTACATTTAAATCTAAACGTGACCATACTCCTTCAATTGCCCAAAAGAAAAATAATAAAAAGAAAAAAATTCACTTCCGGTGAGTAAATGACTGTTGTAGACGCTGCATATCCTTCCTCGGAGAGATAATCGCAGGAATCCAACTGCTTTCAAGTTCAGCTGTGACATTCATAGTTAGTCCATCTAATTTTTTCTACGTTGATGAATCTTTATTTCCCATACTAGATGTGTCATTGTAATCTCATTCCGATTCTTGCGAATTCTTCTCTCAGGGTATTCTTCTCCCCTGTGTTGAGTTCTTCTTTCTCCAGTATCTTCTTGCTGGATCAAAGTTCTTCCTCCTTGACGATAACATTGCTATTGAGAGAGGTGGCTAAACCTTGGTGTAGGATATTTAGGAAGATCTTCGATGGGTGCTGGAGCTGGAGCATTACTGCTTAGTGAATGTTGCGATGAGTTGGGATTGGATTTTTTAGATAAGTAACATTTGCAGTTGTTCAGTGTTCTGGGCTATCTTGTCGTCTGCAAGACTTGTGCAACTTGTTCTGAATTCCTAGGATCCACTTAGCCGTAGTCATCAATGTTGAATTGGTTGTAGGTAGATCGGTATTTTGATTCTAGATTCTGGATGATTTGATGGTCTATCCAGTTGATAGGGATCTTTCTCCACACATATTGAACTGTTTATACTTTACATTATACATATAAATGTAATTTTTAACTATTTTATGTCAATTTTTATATTACCTTTCCTTATTTTGTTTTATTTTATACACAAGGCAATTTAAAAAACCTGCATATAAAAATATAAATTAAGTTCTCAATTTTCTGTTACCTATTGATTAATTGATTAAAAAATTAAGAAAAAAATTAATAACGTTTCTCATATTATTACGTTTTTGTTTAATAAATATTGTATGTATGAAATGTTTAGATTAGACAGAAAGCTTGTTTTAACGGATCAATAGCCTCCCCCAACAAAATTATTCAAACAATTTCATAGTTCGCGTACACGTTTCCACAGTAAACATTAATTAATTGGTCATGGAATAGCAACATGTTTTACTGTTGTTGAAAACGATTATATAAAACACAATATGCTACGTCATTATTTTAACGTTAATTAAGTTTACAACGCATCTTCATCATTTACACCATTTAAGCCCATAAAAAAAACCCCGACGATAATAAAGAACGAAAGAACAATTAAAGAAATAAGTCTGATTCAATCAAACCGACACGAAAACATAAGGATGACACAAGCCACCACCTTTCGCAACCTTATAAAATAAATTTCACTATTCGCAAATCACGCTGGCCTAATGGCGTGCCATACAAAACAAAGACAGGCAGACCAGAACCAGCGGTAGCAACCAAATTACTAGGTCATCACCCTGAAAAGTTCACGAATAAAAACACAAAATAATGTATTCACTTGGGTTCAATATTTTACGCCAAAAATACACTTAATAATAATAATCCACTTAAGAAACATGAAATCAGTTCATTCAAACTGATTTATAAAACAATCCAATTCAACTCGTTCAACTAAAAACCAACGGAGAAAATTATGTAATGAACATTATTTGCCCAGAAGAAAATTGATTATTAGAACGCAAAACATTTAAAGTATGCTATTGATAGAATTTAAATAAAGGATGTCAATTACTTCTCAAAATTACAGGTACTAAACCCATATTCTCCGTGATCAAGCATTCGGGTTCCACATTTTTCGAATATGTCGTTGTAGGCCAATCTTGTACAGAAAACAATAGCCTCTATTTCAAGATGAGTTGGTAGATCCTGCAAATCGTTCCATTTATTTAGCCTTTTCGATGACGCCTTGACGAATATTGTTCCATTATGCAATCTCCATTATCTCTTTGTTAATCTTAAAGCTTTTCAACTAATCCCAAACGTTTGTCAATGTCTGCTATATGTTCCTTTATGTCTGGCCTTAGTCTCCCAGTTTACAAAGAACTTGTTCTATTGTTTTTTTTTTTCATTCCGGGCTATATCTTCACAAACATGATTCTACCGCTCGAGTGTATAAATATGTATTTGAAGCCTGCAGTGTCCAGTCAGCAGTCTATTCTGATCCTAACTCGTCCTAGCTTTATTAGTTCTGTTGTTGGTTTCTGCGATGGTCCTTTGATAAACCTTTTCACATGTTTTGTTCTGGGTATTATCTCGTTAAACCTACAATCTACGGGTGGTATGCCCTAATTTGGAATGCCGGAAAAGGTTCACTACAGGCAGGTGTTCTGTCAGAGCTCTCTTTAAAGTTTCCATAAGAACTTCTATCGCAATCTATTTATTCTTCCTATAAAGGTAGACATCATCAGAAACCTGACATACCTTGTACATTTGATTTTTCAGGTCGTATAAATGAATGTAAAACTAAATTGGGCTCAGAGCACCACCTTGAGTCACCCAGTACATAGAAACTGGGCCAAAACTTAAGTCATCGATACTTCATCAATAAGTCATCGGTGATTCTAACGTATTAGCATTTATATTAATTATATTATTAATAACTATAAGAGGAATCCATATTTATGGCATCTTTTCTAAGTCACTACTGTACCAAGGAAGAGATCTACATTAGCATATACTGAAGCGAAATACTACTTAAGTTCGATTGGCAAAACACTCATAAATGCGAATAACATTTTTCTGTTATCAATGAAGAAAGTTTAAAGAAGGCATTAATATGACCGGACGGTCAAAGTGATTTTCTTGAGCCAAAAATTAGATAGAAACACTCAGTTATCAACTATCTTCTAACCTTATATCCGATTAGTTTCCATGGATATAAGAACGCTTTATATTAAACTAGGGTGGAGGTGCGCTGGAAGAGGAAATGGGCTTTTGGGGTCAGGCAGACGGGACATTTCGGGCTCAATTAAACCCAAGAAGTTGAGGGGGCGGGCAGATTGCTGAGGTTTTTCCTCAGCATGTTTTCCGAGCAGGTAGTAGTCTCGCAAGTCCCCTCGAGGACAAGGGACCAATCATTCCCCGGGGAAACTAATCGCTTTTCCCTTAGAGCAAATATCCGATAACGGATCGCCACAAGCAAGCTTCTAATTGAGGTACTAGCAACTGATAGGATCTGTTATTGAATCGATTTTCCTTTTAGTGTGAAAAGAATTAATTAAATTGTGGAATGAATTTAATTGTTTTTGACCAGATGACTCACATTGCAAGGAAAATATTAACCGCTCTGTAACTGGTGTAAACCATATTGAACCCATTTGAGAACTGTAATTCGACGTTTACCATAAAACAAGAAATAGATATTTAGCTTCTATAACTATACAGAATATTTATATAAATATTTCTAATACAGAATAGGCGGGTGTTTTGAGCTTTCGTTCACTCTTACAATAATTCTTCAATTTAGGGTGATAAAACGTAAGTTTCAATAATATAAACAAAGTTCATTTCTGTTACCTTATTATTATGTAATTGTTAAAAACAGATTCCCGATTCCTGATAAAACGTGTTCCGAGCAGGTTAAAAGAACTGAGAGGTGTGTTCCAAATTAATTTTATTTATTTATTTTTTTGAACTCTGTTGGAAAAAATGTGTCCATACTTCTAAATTCATGGTAATGTATATCGCAACGCAACGCCAAAAAAGCATAAAAAAATACTGCCTCTATCTGTCACTTCTTCTCTCTCTCACTCTCTCTCTCTATATATATAAATATATTTTTTCTCTCTCTTTTTTTAATGGTGTTTTACGCTTTATTAATAGATCAATCGATTATGTGTTAGTTATACTTATTGTATTTTACTTTTAGCCTCACCAGCCAAAATTCAAAACTTAAATAACTTCACATACGGGAAGCAGTGTTGCCGGAAATTCGCATGAAGAGAAAAACGATATAACTAATTTCCCCAACTGAAAAATTCGTAAGTCACTTCGTTGGGCTCTCTCTCTCTCTCTCTCTCTCTCTCTCTCTCTCTCTCTCTCTCTCTCTCTCTAAACACAATTCTTTAGATTTTGAATATCTGGACCAACAACTCGTTCAAAACAATAGCTCCCATACAAATTTAAAACGCCCTGCCATCACTACGTTCGGCAGAGTTGTTCTGTTGGCGCAACAAGGAAATTTGTTCGAAAACATCATTTAAATCAACTACTTGTAGTTAACAGATAGTTCGCTGTCACTTAAGTAACTGTTTAAAGGACTTAACAGTACATTAAACGTAAATAACATTATTTTTATTTTAATTGTCTTCATATGTCACATTTATATTTATATTTAATTCACCGCTGTCCTATTCATTACAACAATTGGTAAAATAAAAGTTATGTAAGAGGTCTCTCTTTGTTGTTTTACAACAAAAAATTAAAGATGTGTATTGTATGTATATTTTATATCTATTCTGTAGTTGACAACCTGAGGTACAAATGTAAAGCTAGTATTTTAGGATCGACTTATTTTTCATATAAAAGGCGATAGAGTAGCTCAAATGGCAGCAGCAGGAAAATACACGTAAAAGAAAATATAAGCAAAAAGAAAAAACTCGCAGAGGGCCCCTAAACCTAAACTTCCCACATTATTATTACCATCCCATATTTTTGTAGTAATCGATAAAAAGTGTACTAAAAGTTGAAGGTAGGTGTTGATCTGTGAGTCGGTTAATTGGCACTGGTAGATTTTGTCATTACTAAATCGCGTTTTGGTTTTGCGATATTTTCATTGTGAACCAGAAGAATGTGCAAAGCTGAAAGTCGTAAGTTATCCAGTGCCGGTTCAACTTAATTATATTTTTTTTATTTTTGATGTTTTTAACGGGGGTTGGAAACAGCAAAGGTTATGGCAACCCACGGGCTGTCGGTAAAAGGAAAAACAAAAACCTTCGTAAATAAAAGTACTGGTTGACTGAGATTCGAACCCTGGTCGTTATGCGCCATGTCTCAGCATTCAAGCATTGCGCCGTATTTTGATTGGACTTGTTTCTATCTTAAATAAGTGTACTAACTTGATTTTATTAAAGAACATTGTATTTTTTTTCTAATAAAACTAATTTTGGTCAGATAGTGACATTAGTTCAACCGAATCAGATCCTGTTCAGTCTAAATTTAATTTCTATGTATTTCGACGGTCGAAATAGGATTTATGTTTTCACATTTATATCTTTAAAGTCATTTGTTCCTTTAACTGTTTGACTAACAATAAAAAGAGAAGCTCGTGCCTACAGTTTTAGTATGGTAGGTTCAGGCCGGTAGATTTATGGCTGCTTCTCGAAAAGTGGACCAGCGTAAAAGCGCTCGTTATACTCCAGAATGCGTTTTTATTTATCGATTGGTTTAAATCGTGGTAACCATGGAGATTACTGTTTTGACTATGTTAGAAAAGTTTTAGAAACTTTTTTTAAACTTGCTTTTCCCTGGTATGATTATGTTTATAGAATGACATTTATATTAGTAATTATGTTTTTATTCAATTTCAAAGGGGCATTTAAAAAAATATTTGAAATTTAGTTTAGCTCTTGTATAAACTTGTTAAGCTGAATGAAAGTTTAGGAGAGATGTTTTTTAAAGCGTTCGGCGCTTAATGCGGTTTGTGAAAAAATGTTTGTTAAATGAAAAGGTTGGTGAGAAAAAAAGTAGTACCTAATCATTCCTTATAAAACATCTAACAGGCCCCTGTACTTTACCACTCAGATTACAATACTTTTTTTCACAAAACGAATTCAAATTCAAAGGATGAAAAAACGAGTTAATTCATTCTGGAGTCGATCCTTTTGATCTCTCCCGGCAGTGTTCTAACCATGGAATCTAAAGGTAATTATATCATACCTGTAACCCCGCCACCGTCGGTTGCACCGCAGAGAAATTAAATTTTGGATTTTCAAAGTGTCCATTAGAGTATGGGTTGATCCGGTGGGCACTTTGGAAGAACTAGGGGCAAAGATGGTTATTATATCATTAAGCCAATTTCAACCATCTGACAGGTATTTGCGTTAATTAATGTAAGAGCATTAATCAACAATATTAATTGCTCTGACATATCAACACCAAGGGAAATGTAAAAAATACCTTTTATGCCTTTTTTTACTCCCCCCCCCATACGTAACCATGTTCAACAGTAAATTTATGATCTGATAAAACCTTACAATATAAAAGAGTTTTAAAACATATGCCACTATTTTCACGCGCAAAAATTTTAACATAATAAAATGAAATTAGTCTTTCTGTACATGATTCAGTACCAATTACGTGACGTGTATAACGTTTTAATTTATTTCAGTATAATAACTAAACGTGAATAATTAAAAATATCAATCTAAAATTGGACGTATTTCGTAAAAGTAAGATATCGTAAAATAATTTTATTAATGATCTCTTTTTTACTGTCTTTTATTGGAGATTAATAACGGTAAAATGAACTACAACTTATGAATGCAATATTGCGAAATTTTTGAGTGATCTGCGGGGTGGTGAAGTTGTAATGTGGTCTGAAACTGATAGGCAGACGAGGCTGATAGATAAGTACAATACATAAAATATAACGGCGTGTTTTTCGCAAAGAAGCCACTCAGTGACACATCATGGTATCCTCCCCATCACTTCTTACCAGACGTAGTACCTACCAAGACACAGTATCTCCTACCGGATCCTTCCGCTACGTAGAATAGTACAGGCAGGAAATGCTGATTCTTCTAAAACCGGAAGGCACTGATGTGAAGTCCAAAGTACTAACTAAAGTTTAAAAAACATGACATTGCTGATCGTAATGTTTATACAATTTTCATTATTCTTAATAGATATTTACATATTTTCCTCTCTTAAATTCATACTAATAGTTTCTGATTACCGATTTATATCACATGTCCCACATTCATACTCCCCTATACTTTTCGCTGCCCACCGACAATTCCAGGTATTGAGCCAGGTTCAGACTTCTTTCTTATTTGCCCTCTCACGGAGGTTATTCTCAGGATCGATCGACAGGCTATTTCAGCCTTTAAAAATTTTTATTTTTTAACCTATTAAAATGATTCCACATTATTTTTTAACTGTTTTTAAATCCAAACCCATTCACACGCAAATACTTCCTCCCTATTTAGATACCATTCACTGATTTTGAGGGGCGGAGGTCTGATATTTCCATCTCCCTCCGCACAATCTAATTGAAGGTCGTACCTATCACACTTCATATTTAGGCTTATAAATACATTCGAAGTCTCAATATAGACAACAGTGAACACATAACGGGATATCTATCAGTACTGTGTACAAAAAATCAGCCCTGTTACTCCATAAATTCATGCAAGAGACCCAAAATGTTCGCTTCGAGCTTAACCAAAATTCTCATAATGGGAGGTATTCCTACAAGCTAATAATATTTTCATAATTTCGATTAAAATATATACTAGTTGATTGCGCGATGAAAGAAAAGAATGTTTTCATGCACATGTTTTAGCCCTGATTTTTGGTATTTATAATTGTAGGTATATAATTGTTTTATGAAGGTAGCTCATATGTACAAATACATTTAACTAATAGCAGTAGTACAATGACACGCATTTTAATTAATGTCAAACTTGGCATAGTTTTCAGAATTGGGAAAGTAACATGAACAGTACCTTTGATGGTTTCGGTCAAGTTCTTTGCTCAGTGAGATTAAAGGGCGGTAGAAGTTCGTACAAAGCAAACCCGTTCACGTCATCCTCCTTAAACAGAAGTAAACTTTCGTTAAGCTACTTGTTCTAGTGGAACTAGAGAAGGACTTCCAATCAGCCTCTTACCTAGTTCATTAATTTGATCATCAGTTAATACCCAAGTAAAAATAATCTTATATTAGCAGTATGACCCAAAAGCGCCCCAATAAAGAGAAATAAAAAATTAAACTCACCATGTATTTCTATGTCTAATTCAAAACTTAAGAAAGGACCGTTTTGTCATTAAAACCAAAAAATTAAACCGTTATACAAGTTTTGAATGTAAAGAATAGTAAAGTTTTGCCTTATTCTTGATCTTTTATAAAAATTGTAATATTGAAGACAGAATTTATATAACGGAGTCGTATATCGAATGTAATATTCCATCTTATTTTATTTATTATAACTACTAACGCATTCACGCGCACAGACACGCAGACACGCGCGCGCGACACGATGTTTGACTTATATTGATTTATATTCACACAAGATGGGTTTGACAACTATATATATCCAATAAAATGTTTTCTGTAATAACAACCTGGAGATACATGTTACATTATAAGTAAATTAAAACAAATGATTCAATCATTAAAAATATTCTAAGGAATTTTTAAAATGGAAAAAATTCTATAAGTTGGAAATAAGTTTTTCCTTGTAAATTTAAATAAAAATTTTGACAGACTGAAAGATAATACAATGGACATCAGCTTGACGGATCAGTTTTCTGCAAATGCTAAAGGAATATAAAGAATACGTCATTGAAAACTTTAAGGTTAGGAAAATTAAAATTTCACCTTTGTCGGGACTGTAAATCAAATTATTCATTATTTATAGTATAAAAAGGTCGGTACATAGTACATAAGTAAGTCAGTGTACGGAGTTCGCATTGTTTTTTAGCATACTAAACCCGCATGAATCGCATGTCTTGTGTTATTGTTGGTGTTTAGCGCCGTTACACTGGCTATTTATAAATGTTATACTGGGTGCCCATTGAAGGACAGTAATTCTTCTACATGGCGAATTGTACTAAAATGTACTATTGTTCAAAGTTTAATTCTCAATTGTATTCGAGATATTTCACTTCAATCTTTAACATCTCTATTCCATAAATTCTAAAAGTTTCTTATAAATTGTTAATCCTACTGCATATTTAATCACACCAATAGAAAAATCGTTGAATACCTTATGATATTCATTTGCTTTTGTATAGTAGCCTTAAAAGAACAATACACAAAATCACTTAGAAAATAAACTTTTACATATTTACATAGTTGTTGTCTAAAGTTTAGCAAAAATTTTCTTGGTTCTATAAATACTGACAGAAGTGACGCTTACAAAGAACGTTGTCCCTAGTAATGGACTGTAAACATACGTTCTTCATTTTTCAAAATCAATTATTACCAATACAAAACTCTTTTTAATTTCTTAAATTTTGATTTACAAAGGTTACAAAGAATTTAAAAAATCGTCATAAAGATTTTAACATTGCTGTTACACATAAGAGGTATTCACGATGTTTGTAAGATGTTAATCATGCCCAATTCTTTTCTTAGGATGTTAAACGTTAATTTTCCTCAATACTTCCCAGTGGGCACTCTCAACACGACACACAAGGATGGCACAATTACACAGAAGACAAACACTTTGAGCCCTGAAGATGATCTCAATAAAAGATCGAAACGTTGGCACGATAAAGAAAATGTTTTTCTGAAACCTACATCACTCCCGACCGCATCTCACGATATCTGAATAACTATCGATTAACGGTCACTAATCTCTACACATATATAAAAATATTGAAGAAGAACCTGCCATTAAAAGAAATTTGTATTTGTAATAGATAGCACTGAGTAAGGTGATACGTAATAAAGTTTGGCATATATAACTCAAAAAGAAAAACGCTTAAGATTTCACAATATTAATGAACCCAAAATTTAAGAAATTTAGACATCTAGTTAATGTTGAAATCTTAAGTTTCAGTCCGGATCTTGTAAATTTTTAATAATAGAGTAAAAGTCCAGTTATGAACTATTCGTTCATATTCCTTAAAATCCTGATGAAGGAACTTAGTTTATTTTTCTTTGAAATCTTTTATTACTAATATATTAGTTTGCAGGCTGATATTTTACATTATATGATTTTTTTTACATTTACATCGAGATAATTGCCTTATGTATATATGTTACGAGTCTCCTGTTCAATAAAGTGATTTGCCAAAGCTGTCTTTGTTTTTGCGAAACGATAACTGTATTTATTTATGAACCATAATGAAGTTTACAGATTTTTATATATCTACATTTACATTTATATTCAAAATTCTTCTTATTTTATAAATCTCGGAAAAAAATCCGAGCTTAGTCTTTGTTTGTGTTCGTTGAAAAAAATCAATCTGTAATTAAAAATAATTAAACTTTATTCATTCTTTAAGATTTATTCTTGTTTATTCATGCCTCCTGTAATTAAATAGGGTTACATTTTACCTACATTAAAATAATCTTATCTAGAAAAACGCGTGAGTTTTTGAACGTGAGTTTTATTGGAAACCTTATCATATTATCCAACGATTTTGAATTGTAATACGATTGTAAGCATTTTTAAAAAGAAATAAAACAATATACGTTTTTTATGTAGTATTCAGTGTTTTGTCGTAATCCTATAATAAACGTCTTGCTTTGAATAAAATATCAACCCGTTTTTACGGGAAAAAGCACTTGTCCAATAGCGAATTACTCGGGCTGCAGAGGCTGAGTAAAACCGTTAAAAAGCTATATGATTTCCATTTTGTTTAAGCAAGGATTAGACGTTAGAATTTCAGGGGATGGGGTGTTTTTCTCTTTTGCTCCAATGGAGATTGGGATGTCGACGAGTTAGGCCAAGCAGAACGGTATCTTGCTCCTGAACAACATGTTGGTCGGGAGAAAAAACTTCCAGTTCGGTGGCTCTCGCACAAAAGAAGCTCGCAACTTCTTCACAAAAAGCCGATTAGTCAGATGGTGCCACCTAACGATTTCTCTCCATATCAAAAATTGTGTATGGAAAAAGGATTTTTCTTATTCAAAACCTTGCAATAAGTAACATTTTTTATTCAGCCACTTTTTACAGCCAAATGTTTATGAACCACCATGTTTTTAATTCTTTAAATCATAGACGTCATTCAAAACCATGTATAATAAACAATTGAAAAATATTTTATTTTATTTTTGTAAAAAAATGGAACAATCATACGATAAAAATGTTTAATATGCTAAAAAATCCTCATGTAAAAATTTAAAAAATTGATTTAAGAGAGTACTTTATTAAACAATGTTTAAAAAAATTAGATACAGAAACCGAAGCACTGATTCTATATTAGCCAGTTCTCATAATCCGACATAATATGCATGAATATGGTTTGATAATTTAATTTCATATTTCATATTTTTATATGGATAATTTGAATTTTAAAAAATCAATAAATTGTGAATATTTGTCGACATTTCTTAAAATTAATATTTATTATAAGTTGCAGTTTATCGTAACATTATTCGATTTTACATGACCTGTTCTTCAAGCCCAAACAATTGTAACGCTGTTAGTCAAATATAAATTTACTTAATACATAAGGAAGCATATAAATTCTAGAGGTCAATTCCTGCCCTATATTCTTGTGGGGGTTAGGCTTTTGACCGGAAATCGAAAAAGCCACAACTCAAAGATTGTATGGCTTTCTCGTAGCCGATCACCATAATTCTTTTCTATCCGAGTACAAATCGAGTTAGAGAAAGTGGCCGTGCACACATTTGAACAAAGGCACAACTTTGTTTTTCCACTTTAATTTCTTTTTCTTTGAAACCGCTAAAGAGGAGACGGGAAGGGGTCTCTTTGTTTGAACTGTGCCCCTAGAATTGGATCGATGTTGCCAAAAACAAAAAGTTTTTTTGGTTGTGGTGATGAGGGTCGTTGAAAAAATGTCATGTTACACTCAAGAATGAAAAATAAAATTAACAACAATGAAACGTTTTAGATTAATTTTTGTTAATTCAAATTCAACATTTATTCAACAAACAGGAAAAGAGACGGTTAAACCCGACTAAAAATAACAACACTTTAGCACTTAATTCATATATGGATAGTTTCATCAAAAACAAAGTATTTATTCATGGGCGTGTGCAGGTTTGTCATTCTCGAGAAACATAGATAAATAGATACATTTCTTTTGGATAGATAGAAAGGAAAAGATGGATATATAGATATGCTGATAAATGGATAAAGAGAGTGAGAGAGAGAAAGAGAGAGAGAGAGAGTGGAATAAAAAAGAAAAAGAGATCATCGTAATAATAATAGATCTCTTCTATTGTTTATCGGTGTAAGGTTTTATAAAGTTAGATATATAATGTAAATACTTAAGTCATAGACATAGATTCATTAAGTCATCATCATAGATTTATAATTTAGCATTCAATAATATCTGGCAAATGTTAAGTATATATAGTAAAAAAAAGAAAGTGGGCCGGATGAAAGTTAAAATTTGGCAAAACAGGGTTAGCTTTAACACGTTCATTTTATTTTTCAGCTTGCCTTAAACTAGACAAAAAGAAAAAATTATCGATTATATGAAGAATTATCTGAACTCCTGTAGCCAAATTTTACATTTTACGCCAAGGTGCTCCATTCCTCTGGAATTGTATCAATCCTTTCTGTTGCTGTTTTGAGTGTGCCCAGTGTCAAGGGTGGCAAAAGAAAATTTTCTGCATTCCCTTTTGGTAGCCGCTGAAGCGCACTGGAAGGAAGCATAAACCAGCGAAAATAAAAAGAAATGTATAGACTATAGGGTGTGGGGTAGAGTTTGCGGTGTAAACTTTCTAGACGAATGGCACAAACCAGAAGTTTTTACGTTGTCTAATTTTCCCTCCAGACTGACAATAATGCTGACAAAATATCTTTGCGACGACCTCTGGGACAGCAGAAAACGATTTCATTGCTTTATGCCAATAATAAGTTTGACTTCCAACTCATTTATGACTTTATAAAAATAGAAATAATTAAACATTATAAATATAATCTAAATGTTTGATTTTTGTTAAATTTTTTAGAAAAATATTATTATTTAATTATTTATATATCCACTTATTATTCATGTTTATACATATAATCAATTTATATTGATAGATCAGTATGTGTTGTATTGTTTCACAAATATAGCACTTTCTATTTTTGGTCGGTATTGATCGTGTATGTCTGCTGACCATCGCTGGTTAGGCCATGAAATGCGTTTCGGCACATCGCCATCTTCAGTGTTGGATCAGTATCATTTGCATTTGAACACATATATTCTTATACATTTTTATTAATATCCATCTAACCATCTAACGTAGATATCTAATCATACATTCTGTTTTCGCTCTATCTATCTAAATGTAAAACTTCCTTTTTTTTATACTTGCAATATTTTGAATAATTGGTTTTAATATTTAAAATCTAGAAATTGGTCCCTAAAATTAAATTTATATGGGTTGATGTATTTTTAAATTGTTTTCCACATATATTTTGAGGATAACCATAGTGTATGTGCAGCAATTTCTCAAGCCAAGTTCGGGTGTTTTACTGATTATTAATTCACCAAGATAAAATAAAAATACTATGTTGATTTAATGTACATAGTTAATACATGAATAGCAGTCAACTGTTCACAAGGGAGGGTTTATCATCTCCGATAACCGTCTTAATCAAGCTTAAAGCAGAGATAACGGAGGAAATATTCCAGAACGTTTCCCCGGACCATTAACCAACCCGTGGGTGATCCAATAGCCGTCGGCCATATTTCGACCACATAGTTGATAACCACATACTTGATTGTTCTTTTTATCTTGTCTTGTGCTCTTTTATACAGAAATCTGTATCGTTAATTCAAATTGTAAAAATAAATGAAAATACTTTTTTTATACGCACCAATATTCGACATCTCAATCTATCAAAAAATTTCCATTCGATTTTGCGAAGATTTGAACCACCGAAATATCTTATAATTAACGAAATATTATCTAAAATTTATACCTATCTGTTACATTTGAAGAATGGAAGTGACGGTAAAGATTGAAAAACTACACCTCAATCACAAGAAAATCTCAGGGACTCAGAGACGTAAAATGTCAACCGAACGAGCGAAACAAAATGAGGAACCAATCCTGAAAACAATCTGGAAAGGGAAGCACAACCTTAATGATGACGTCGTACTCCGGCACCGAGGCCGAGGGTTGGAAGCGTTAACCCACGTCAACCAAAATTGGTAAAAGGAACAGATCACTGAGTAGCGCCTCATTATCAAGTGGCAGTGCTCTTTATGTGAGAGAAATCTTTTCGATTAAAAAATAGCCCACCGGCTATAAGTTCGTTTTGCCTAATGTACTGGACTTTAGAAAACAACTGAAACGTACAAATAGATGCGACACACGAATACTTCGGACCTTCTAAGCCCACCAGCTATACAAGGCAATAATAAGAACTAAACCAACCTACTGATCTACTGGTGGACCTGTCACTGGTATCTGACAAAATATCTACATAACATGGGTATAGTCAATGATGATCCAAATCGCAGATTGTACAAGACAAAGATACAGCCACCCATATTATTTCGAATGCGAACAATCCAGTGGATGAACTTACAGCACCGACATCAAGGACCTAATACATTTGTAGTGGATTGTACTGAACTAGGGATGTAGGAAGGTACAATAAGCCAGAAAGTTACAGTTCTTTGATCCTAGCTTCCATCTGCATCATTATCATCATCATTACCAAAAATTTAACCTCTGAAATATAAAATAATGAAAAATATCTGTTAAAAGTTATACCAGTTTTTAATATGATTGGCTTAATTTTTACGTATATTTTGTTCATTTTGATTTTGTAATTCTTACCAAACTTTACCCTACATAATTTTACCTTTCGCTCCTTCCACAGACTCAGAAATTTTTTTATGTAGTGTTTTAAAGTCGCCAAAAAGTTGTAATTTTTTTTACTAACTTAATAATGCAGAATCGAAAGTTTATCAAATTTAATAAAGTACATGGTAAAGTGTGGTGCCGAGAAAGAAAATTAGAGAATAATAGTAAAATCTTTGTACTGTAGCTAAAAGTTGAGCAAAAACAAAAGAAACTTCTAATTGAATTAATGTTATATAATTGGTGGAATGAAAACTCTCCAAATTGAAAAGCTAAAAATAGCACCTTAAAACAAAATCCTATGAACGTTAATGTTCTTTTTGTATTTTTACACAAATTGAAACTTATCAATGAGTGAGAAAAGATATATATTTTTGTCAAAGTTTGTTAGAAACAAACCAAATAGGAAAAATACTTCAAAAATCAAAATGAATACCGGTGAATATGGAATTTATTAGAACGACATTTACTTGGATTTTCCAAAAGCAAATAATAAAATTATTGCACATTATTTGAGAGGGAATAAATCAAATTGGATAGGAAATTACCGAGACACAACACTGAAAATCCCGAAACGTGCGATCTGCTCTCGCAAATATTTAAAAAAAATTATGTTTAATTGGAGAGATCTGTATAAAATAAATATATATTGAGCAAATAGTATAGATAATTATATAGAAATCTGACAGATCTTTATGGATCATTTCGCTGGTGGGGTAGAAGGTAATATAAAAAATTTAAAAATATACGCATCCTTTATTAATTTTTTTGGATGTCCAATTAATACAACTTCTACAAACCACCCTTTGTGCTCAATTAATAATTATAATGACTGTGCAACAACATCACTAAAACAAACCATAAACTTAACAAGATTAGCAGAATGCGTCAGACCACAAAATGATTAAACTAAACATCGAAGTGGCTCAGCAAACCGCACCCCGTGAAAGATCTCATGTGAAACTGACTTGATAATAATTACATAACACACTTGAATAGAAGCACCGGTTTCATTTTATAAAAGTATTTTTAACTTTTTTTTTAAAAATAAAATGTTCAATCTTATTTTATATATTACCAGATTATTATTATCAGATTGAAGTTCCAAAACAAAAACATATTACTCATCATTCACCTATATTAGAGGTTTATCCGGAATGATCAATAAAACTTTAAAAACTTATGGGGTAAACAACATCTAAATGGGTCATGTAGCCAAAAATAAAATTTTACACTCCTACCCACCAATAAAAGATAAACTAAAATATAAAACCAATGTAATATATGGAATTCCATGTAAAGATTGTCATAAAACATATATTGGTCAAACCAAACATCTTGGAAACAGAATACTAAATCAGTATAATGATATTAAGTATAATAATGATAAAACCGATTTAGCTTCCCATGTTCAACACAGCCAACATACCGTACACCTTGTACATCCAAAGATATTAGACACTGAAACAAATCTGAAGAAACGGAAAATATTGGAAACCTTATACAATTGCAAAAATCATAACAAAACAATGAACCACAAAACAGACATGAAACATGTAGGAATTTTATATGCTAATATTCTAAAATGTAAGCCTCCGAGTTGCATCTAACCATCCCCGACCGTGACGTCATAACAAAAATTGGAGCGCCCTCATGATAAAAGGATATTTCCGATTTAAGTTGTTTTGCAACCACAGTTAATGCAGTTGGTCCGGCGTGTGAAGGGTTTTTTCTCCTTGGTCTGGCCTCCCTTGTTTGACAGGAAAATCCAATTAAAACTAATTATCATCATCTAAAATTGGTGGGACCCACTCGGAGAAGGGTATATGCATATATATAAAGAATCTTATTACCATGTGGTATACCAATAAGAGACTAAAATAAAATATGTGTTTCAATTACAGTTTTAAAACCATGTTGACGACATTCCCCTCAACAAATAAAGGGGATGGAAAAATAATATATATGTATCATTTTCATAGTCCAGGTATAAATACTTTTATTTTAAAAAAATGGAAATTACTAATGGGTGTGCCTTCTGATTGGGAATTATACCAAGAGATTTCTCTATGTTTAGTTCTGATGATGGGACAGGAGCCCGAACGTCCTTGTAATTTACTAATTGAATAAAGGTTTTCAAACATGAGAACTTGGAATTTTTCAACCTATCAATAGAGGTAAAATGTTTTATTTTTTTGAACATATTAAATCTCATAGATTTAACAAATTAACGAAATAACTGTGATCTGTTTACAAGCAATCTGTCTCATATATAATTAATTTGCATATAAACGATAACAAATAATAATGAAAATTAGATACAGATATGCAGACCAAATAGTCGGTTGAGAAATCGATCATAGAGGCTTGTCTGATGGTACTTAAGTAGATTTATGGAGTAATTCGTGCTTAGATGTCCAATGTATCACCCTCAAAATACGTTTGAATGAAATGGGACATTCGAGTGGGAAATAGGTTGAACGTCAATAATTTTGATTACATCAAATAATTAAACAGGAAATCAAAATAATTCGAGGAAATAACGGTAATTAAATGTTATTTCGATGTATTGGAATGACATATAATTCATTTAATTGCAAGGCAATGAACTAAATAAATGTATTATTTCTGAAAACAGGGAGATTCAGTCGAGTTTAATTCACAGTTTAATTAAAGCAAAGGAGCAGATTATTGACTTTCAGATCAACGAGATGTCTTAAAGTTCAAGTCAGTTGTAAAAACGTAATATTAAGACGACGAAATGATGCGGGCGATAGTAACAAACCGGCCCATTGTTCAGAACTCGACTTCATTTGCCAACGGAATCATCTGGCCCCTCTGAGTTATAGCTTTTAGAATCTTCGGCGCATTTCTCGTAAAGCCGGGAAACTGTTGACCTAATTTGGATCATTTTAGGAAGAAAGGTGTCGTGTAAGGGGTTGGGTTAATGGCGGAACTTGGTACTTACAACAAAGTCAGTTCTGACCCTCGAGATGACCACTTAGTGCCACCACTTGGGACAACAACCTGTCACCTAGTAATCATAACGGTCAAACAGGATTTTAAGACGTTTATATGAGTAAAAACGTTTAACACACATAAAAGTTATTATTGAGTCTTGTATTTAAAAACGATACTATATTTACATTCCATATTTGACTTTTTTTTCTGGTTGGTCAAATTGTAAAAGTTCATGATAATGAAGAAACCGCCATTCATTTAATCCTCCAAAATGAAGCAATCTTTCATTTGAGATATAACAGAAAAATGAAACCCAAAGAAAATAATTTCAGCATTAGCATAATAACATTCTTCTTCCTAAAATAAAAATATAGTCCATTGAGTTGAAGCTAGGAAATAGGGAAAGAACAAAGCCAGAGGTCTACTGTGCTTAGAGAACAACAACCCTTCCACCGTCCTAGTATCCTCACCATCATTATCATCATTATATCCCCGGGAAACCTCGTCTCCGGATTACTTCTCTAACCCCCCTTTAATAGATGATTAAAATAGGAATATAAGATGACGGAGATCCCCACTTCGAAAAAACAATTTAAACGTTACAGATAACTAATTATTTGGTATTTTATCGGGTAAAGCTCCACATCAAAAAATATGTGAATAAAACGTTAATGAGACACCTAAAAACCTATCAAAATTTTAAAATGTCAATAAATAAGAGAATAAAACAGATCTGTCTACTGGCCGTTATATTTCATTAAATTAATATATATTTTTGAAAATTACATCATCAATCCACATAATTTTGATAAATCGAAATATTTAACATGTTTCAATTAATTAAGGTTTTTAGTTGAGATAAAAAAGTCAGTGTCACGAGCGGGATTCGAACCCACGATCTGCGGCTAGATACGCCGCTGCTCTACCACTTGAGCTATCGTGACTTCCATTCGGACACCAACTTCCCATCTCAACCCGACCTTTTGACTTTTCCCTCCTTTTTGACATTTTTCAATCATTGTTTTTAATCTTAACTAAAAACCCTTAGTTAATTGAAAGATATTAAGCGTCAAGCGGACCACGGAAACTAATAAATATAACATGTGTTAGAAATGGGTTACGAGCTATAATTGTAGCAGTACGTGATGAAAATCGTATGTACCATATTTTATAGCATAAGTATTTTTCCTTACACTTATATTTTTCCACTTTATGCTGTAAGGCACATTTAACTTTAATGGCACGTTAGCAGGAACTCAATACTTTACTCTGAAGTGACTTCTGAGAAAAACAAAAAACATAGCCTGACTACGAAGACATTCTTAACTCCAAAGGATTTGACATCCTAAAACTTATTAATTTGGTTTCAGTTAGTCTATCCACGCTTTATTTAATGAGATGTACAGGTAATGAATGAAGAAAAGATTACAGTTTACAATAAGTACCGACCATTTCAAGTCAGACCCTTTACTTTTTCTATAATAAAGCAAGATCACTACTACACAAGACCAATTACTTGTTTATTAAAATTGATATTATATCTTCTAAATGTCGATATATTGAGAGATTGTGTTGGCTCTATAATTACTCATATGTGTTTTAGACAGGTGGTTTTAGTAATGACCTGTAAACATATGTACTTAATTTTTCATAAGGCAGTTATCACCAAGGTAAAATTAACGTTTAATCTTTTAATTGTTAAACATTTGATTTTTCAGTTAGAATTGGTTAAACAAATAGTGATTAAGATTTTCAAACTTCTTTTAGAAAGTAATGAAAAAGTACCAAGTAAACAAAATTGCACATAAAAACAAGCAAAAAGTTTGAAAAAATAAATTAAATGTTCAAAACATTTACTTTCTACATCTACGCATTATTGATCAGCTCTAAAGCAAAGATTTGGTTTTTATTTTGAATGAATCTCAAAGGGATTTCAATGCTCGTTTAATTGATAAAGCCAAAATTGCAGTAGGTATAACATATAATCAGATATGGGAAACTGTGAAAAAAGGTTGTGAAAAGCTGCACTAAACTTGTAAAGTGAAATATCTCGAATAAAATTGTGATTTATAAAATTTATAAAAAAAATTTTGTTCAAGTTCACTTGTAAGCTAATCTCAAAAATTGACATCTATTCATGGGACTCCCTATATTTACATATGTAAATTATGTATATTTTTTATTTTATATAATGCTTTTTATTTCTACGAATATAACAATGATTGTTAGCAAAGCATAGTACAGGCATGGCACAATCCATCTGCCAGAGGTCGATGTTAAAAGAAAAAGAATAAAAGAAAAAAATAACAGTGAAGAACTAATAATAAAGATATAACAATTGAAGCGAGGTTATAACATTATTCGCTACATGCTATCACACCATCAAATAGGTTAAACATAATAGTAAAACTAGTTATAATAGAAAACAAGCAGAGGGGAAAAGTCGGTAAAGAGACAAAAAATCGGATATAATAAAGGCATATAGTATATAAAGTAAATTGAGTGAATGAATTGGAGGGATCAGAAATAGAATTCCATAATTAGGGCTAATCTATATTTCCAGGCGTGGCGGACGTACTGCGTGAGCGCCTGTGGATCTGGGCCATCCAACAGATTTAACAGAGTGCTTCTAGATAGGGTAAAAGATCCCAAGTGCAGAAACCTGATCTCGCCAAATATTGTAGATTCAGCCACAAAATGCAATGTTGTTTCCACTGGTTGAGAGTTGCAAAGAGCACATAACCCCTCCTTGCCTTTGAACCACAGTGCAGAGTTCAAGTTAAGGGCCTCGCAACGGGTTTTTAGTACGCATCTTAAATTTGAAAGACTAAGGGAATTAAGGTTCTCTCTCTGTAGATTAAATAAGGTGTGAGAGTGAGACAAGTCTTTGAATAAAGAAAAGTTATGCGAGGACTGATCTCTGAGTAAGCAATCGTCCCGATGCCGTTCCTTGAATCTAGATAGCTGATCTAAAAAAAGAGCTGGCCAATCAGCAAGGTTTTCATAGGTGGGACAGGTTCCTTCATATCGTTGAAAGAGCATAAGCCATTGGGCATACCAGGCGGTCTTATCCCTGATGACTTCGATCGCAGTTATTTTAGCCAATTTTATGTAAGGGAAATAGAAAATTTTGAAAATAAATGAAAAGTGAAGTTTTAAGGTACGTAAATCAGCTCAGAGGACGTTTCTAAATATATCATGTAGTTTGGGGTAGGGTTAGGAAGAGCGAATAACTAACCAATAAAAACTCTTTGGAATTTCTCGACTTCTTCATATTGTTGGTAGTCCCATATCTGGCAACCGTAACAGATGATTGACCGACATACCGAGATGAATACATTAAATTTCACGTGGAACGGAACCACTTCCTGTTTCATCAATGGGGCCCCAGGTTCTACGGAGAGCAAGATTATATTTTCTTTTTCAGATGGTTTGACCAGTGTAGTTGGGGGGGGGGGTTGAGCGTAACTCCGAGGTATTTATATTCGTTCACCACTTCACCACCTTGATTCTTTCCCCCGGTTTGTCGCCTTTATTCTCCCCCCACTTCTAAAAATCATGATTTTGGACTTTTTGAGATTAACTGTCAGGTTTTTTTTTTTTAGCTATTTCTCAATCTCAAATAAGATATGTGTGATAAAACAAACACGACGAAAAGATAATTACAACATTTCTTCCTGCGGTGATCATACATTTTATCGACGCTTAATTAACCAACTACACTGTTTTCGAAATTCGTACATTTTTAATTCTTCTGTTGCTGCGCAGACCAATAGCCAATGGATTCGGCTTTTAGAACCAATGTCAAAAGTTCTATTCCTCTGGAATTTTTGACACTTCCCGAACGCAAAAATTTTCTGTACAAGCTTACCTAATTTGGAAGAAATGAAAAAAACATTAAATAGATAATTTATTGAATGCGGATGAAACAAAAGCCAGGATCAAAATCATCATCATTTTCATTAAACCCCATATTAAACATTAAACATATTACAACTTAAAAATTTCACCGACAAAAAATTCAAATATTTCATATTCCCAAAACCGAGAGAGAGAAAGAAAGAGAGAGAGAGAAAGAAAGAGAGAGAGAGAGAGAGAGAGAGAGAGAAAAGAGAGGGAGTGGAGAAAGAGGATGAGAGGGAGGGAGGGAGAGAGAGTAACCTTGAATGAAATAATAAATATTATCTATAAAATAAAAATCACTAAATAGATAGATACACAGATAGACAGATACTGAAAGGTAGAGAAAGATACATGAGGTTCCCGCATACTCGTCGTCACAATACTAGAGGATCTTTAGCGTCCGCACCTGGCCTATTCGGCCTTATCAGACGTTTTGATTGTCAAGATGAGAGCTGACGCACCTCCGCATACGATGGAATGGTGTTACCGCCGCAGGATTGGTGTAGAGGCAGCTCAGCTTCGAAGGGCCAAGACAACCTCGCTCTCCGCTTGTCCATTCCGAGTGGTTGGGCCCGCATTGTACATCGGGTCGTATGCCGCGCGCAAAGTGCTAACAAGCCGAAATACATCAGCCTGTTCTACCGCGCACTCCCTAGATAGAGGAGGCGATTCTATCTCCCAGAGTATTGGGGCTTCCCATATAGTAAAAACTACGAGATCCGCCCCGGCCGCGGTTTTGTTTCAAGTGGAATGTCTAACCACCACCTAGAGGAGCACCACCTACGGTAAAAACCTCCTTTCGAGCTCAGCCTACAACTGCCATGCGCATTCGAGGAACGCCATAGGCTCAGCCTAGGTGGTCCGATCCTTCGCTTCCACAAGGGTACCACGCCGTTCCTACGCACAACAATGCAAAGCATACTCGAGTAGGAGAAACCGATTCACTACCCGTTTCCATCCGCTTACTCACGCATTCGAGGGACGTATCCAGCATAATCATCGCGTCCTCAAGCCTATATGCTCTGTCCGATCCGCCGTATCCCGGGAGGCCGGGTGTATAACGGTGGTCATACGCAAGCTTCACGAAGGTCACAGGTGCCAGCCTCTTCTCTAAGTTTCCGCCAGGGGCGTCACCACGTACCACCACGAATCCATTCCCAGTGTAACATGTTCTGAATTTTAAACATTTCTGTTACCCCGTGGTACAGTTGGCCATACACCCTCCCCCATCTATGCAGAGAAGATCTGGTGCACTGGCCCTCGTGTGCCTCTGCTAAGGCACCCGCCGGCCCATGCCGACCCAAGCCCGACACAGGAACAGCTTTGCTTTAGAGAGTGTGCCACGCCCTCTGCGCTATACAATTATTTTTTGCCAGAAAGAGAGATACAGAGGGAAAAGGCAAAATAGAGAGAAAGAGAGTGAGTGAGTGAGGGAGAGTGCGTTAAATTGAAAGAGAAAGAGAGTGTGAGAAATGCTGGGTTTATATTTGAATTAAATATCCCTTACTTACTTCTCATAACTTAAAAGTATAAGTTACATTATAAGAGGAAAAACGTCACACAATCTATGACCATTTTGAATAGGAATTCATGGAATGCTTATTTAGATAAATCAATGAATGGAATTTCTTGCCTACTCTATTTTTTAGTTATTTACATCTAACAGTAGATTGATTCTTGTTTTCTAAAAATATGTACCGCTTGAATGTACATGCCTGATTTTCATAAAATATAAGGATTTTGATTGTACAGAGCAATGTCGTGTTGTTTAAGAACTCAATAAGTTGTGGGTGAAACGAATCGGATCTCAGCAAAATTTAAACTAAAGTAAACGGATTTCTATTTTTATTTTAGAACCGAGAAGGAAGTCAATTAGTTGTTCTGTATCGCAATTCGCCCGTCGAATGTTTGTCTTTCAATTTCCGTCTTCAAACACTTAGTCAATAGCAGGTTCTCAGCCACCGTTAAACTCCGCCACCTTAAATGTAATAATCGATTTAATCAACAAAGCTTATTTTTGTGCATTCAATAAAACAAAAAGTAATTATTTCACTCCTATTGGATTACAATTGAGATTGGACACAGGATGGTATATGGGAATGCGCTTTTACTGAAATAAAAATTCCCTCAGCTTTTTCATATGTAAATTTATAAAATATTGAGTTAGACCTTGCGTTCCATCACGGACATAAGCCAAGGGGGAAAATTAAAATAAAACCTTGGGACATTGACTTGATTATGGCATTAATATTATAAATGTCGAAGATTTTTTTCGGCATTAATGTTTTTCTGGACACTTTAACGAAAAAATAAAGCCTGGCTCAACGACTTACTCTTTTCGTTATAATTTGGTTTACGTAAAAGCAATATTTTTTCAACAATATAAATTTAAAAAATGGATAGAAATCACAATCCTGTAAATATAATTTGGACAAAATATTTTATTTCTCTCAAAGCAACAAAAGTCAAAATCATAACAGTGTGCAATAATCTGTTTTTGATAGTACACTTGTGAGTAATTTAGGTTATTATAAAAAAAAATTAACTGAAAATAAACAAAAATAAATAAACAATTGATTCTTTTGTAGTAACCAAAATACACGTTTTTATAACATGACCATCTTCCCATTATTGATATAAATTCTTTTCTTTTAACAATGAGGCTCGTACTTCAATGCCGTTAAGTTTTTGTTCAAACTACAATAAGCTTTCCCAATCTCCAACAAATCTTTTCCATACTCCTGTCTGGATAGATAAGGATTAATATATATTACTTCGCCATTTAAGCTTTTTAACCTTCTTAAAACTGTTGTGGCATCTGACTGCTTAACACATTCCATTAGTAGGCACTGATTCAATCCAATTTAATAAGCTCAGCCGATTACCGTCCCGTCAGAAAAGCACATACCTTTAACATCTTCGGATTATCGTAAACTTTAATCGCGTCGTCGAAACACTGTACGACTGTACGATAAAATTTTATCCTCAACTTCCTCATTTGTGCTTCTACATTATTCTTGAGTTCTTCATTTTCTTACGTGAACTAAAAACATTGCTTTTCTTACCTTCTGATTTTCTGTTAAATGATTGTAAAGGTTTACCCCTACTAATTTTACATAATACTTGTTACCGTCTCTGGCAATACTTTATCCATCTAAGCATCCAGCGTAGCGGAAATTTACTTAAGAGCAGATTACCACCCATTTTACCTTGCCTCATGTTTTTCTTACGTTCTTCTATATTTTACAAAAGATAATCCTCCACGAAGACCTTTACCAACCAAATTTCTCTTGCATAAATATATATATATGCATATATATAAGTTATGTTTCGAGTCCGAGTTTCTTCTTTTTTAAAAACAACTTTATTTAAAAATAGATACAAATTCAACGATATGCCCTCGGTGAATTGTTTAAGTATCAAAAGAAGCTCAAAGACTGGTTTTACATTTTTCCCTGGCTCGCTTATCGCCTCGGGTTAAGAGGGAGACAAATGCAGTTGTGCTTAGTTAGCGTAAGACAAGCTTGCATTTGTCTGTACAAATAAACACGTAGTTATTATTAGTTATAATATATAACTCCNGCTCGTCACGCCACACACTACGTTGAAAATCTCGTATCAAAAAAATAGTAACGAAACTGCAATATATAATATAGGTGCGAGTGCAGAACAAATTATAAAAGTTCCCATAAGAAATGTAAAATCCGGTGAAGCGATCGTTCCCCATATAAGCTATGATAATTGTGAGATAAAGCATTGCAAGGGCACTGATAATAAAGTCGCTGATGCGTTATCTCGTGTCGAACTAAATGTGAACTATGCTGACACAGGAGACAAAGAAGTCGATGACTTCCTTACGCAATTCATTCTACAAAATCCAGACATAGCGGAAGAGGTTTTCGAAAGTCCTACCGACTGCGCCAGTTATGTTTCGAGTCTTTGAGCTTCTTTTGATACTTAAACAATTCACCGAGGGCATATCGTTGAATTTGTATCTATTTTTAAATAAAGTTGTTTTTAAAAAAGAAGAAACTCGGACTCGAAACATAACTTATATATATATATATATATAAACATCGGGGAAATCGATTAAACTTTATACGGCTAATTGATCTTAGCTCCAACTGTTGTTAGTGGTCGGGTCATGCTCGTTTCTTAGGTTTTATAGCTGGTAGTAACTCGAGTCCGAAAAACTGTAAACAATAGCTGATGAAGTCCAAAAAAGCAGTTATCGGGCTAATGGGAGTTTCTTCAATTTTTATCTGCCCTTGCCAACTGCTAAATTTTCAGCATGGCTTATCTAAATCCATTTCAATGGAATTTATTTTCGTCTTCAATTAACGTGATGATAATCTGTAAAAGTTACGTCTAATATTAAAAAGTTTGAAAAAAATATCTTTAGAGATAGAAATGTCGTTTTCTATGGGACTGAAAAAAGATAGCTCGTGTGGTTATAGGCTGGGGTACAGTGGGTTAAAATCTGATCAGTAGCATCGTCTTTTTTATCCCAAATTTCGCGTAGCATTATGTAAACATATTAAGGGAAGTGAAAACAATAAAAATAATACCCTTTCATTAAATGGTTTAAGTCGTTTTATTTTATTTTAATATTCCCCAGATTATTGTTACCATGGTACCTGTTTCTTAAAGAAAACTTTTGTTTTTAATTGAGAAAGCATAATTTTTATGTAATGTGGGCTTACAGTAGTTAATGTGCTATTACTTTTGTGATCAACAGAAAATTATATATTGCATTCCGATTGTTTAGTCGAGCGTATGGCTAATTTTAAAAAATGTCGTAAACTGTAACTTTATTGGATCGCATTCAAACGTTATTTTACTACCCTACAATATTTGTATTATCACAAAACAAAAGATTCGTTTATTCTTCTTTATATGTATGTGTACATATGCATAATAATAAAGTAATTAATTCATTGGTCCCAATTATAAAAATGGTTTTCATAAGTCTAACAAACCGGTAATATATCGGTTTAAAAAGAAATTAGTAGGCATTTTACCCACATAATAATTCGAGAGGCGAAGGAAAACGAACACCTGTTACAATCTGTAGCGAAAAGAAAGTTAAGGAGTAAGTAGATTAGCGGCACAGCTGCGAATAAAATTTGTAAAAATTTCCATTCTTCCTTCACATCTGCATACGGATTAACTGTGTTAATTGTGAGTTCTTTGGTTTTTAAGACTTATTATCATATATTTATCGATTTGTAGTTGTATAATTATATATAAATTATTAAGTAGTATACTTAATAAGTTATGTATGGGTGTCGGTGGCCGCAACGGTTTAGGTGTTGACACGGCGCTCATCACTGTAAGATAAAGGTCCCGGGTTCGAATCCAGCGGCCCTGCATTCGAACCCGACATTCTTACAAATGAGATTTTTTCAAAAAAGTAAGTTATGTAAAAGTAGAATTTACAATAATTTGCTAAATAAAACAAAAAATCCAAACATTGACCTACCTAATTACGTTTGTTTGATAAGATATCTGTATTGTTTAATTTTTTCAATTTTATAATTCCCTGTCATAGTGTTGACTCAGCTGCTCTCAGTAATAATAGTAAAATTTTGTTCGTCTCTGATAGAACAAAGTTCAAAACATTTGTGGTCCATCTCTCCGAGGTATCCAAATCGTCGACTTATTCGACATTGAACATGATAAATTCATATACGATAAACTTACGCAGCTATTACTTTAGAAACATAGTCACCTGGTTAGTTTTTGATAACAGGTAAAGTTGTCCGAGAATACCCCAAAAAGTTGACGAACTGCTGACTTAATGTCTCGAGCAGAGGCTATATGCAACTAAAGTGTTTTTAGAGGTTTCTTAGGCTTTCGACAAAGTATGGCATGTCGGACACAAATTAAAACTAATTTAACTAAATTAACTTTTGACATACTCTTACTCTCTGATTTCTGATCGTACTTTGAGGAGAGATTATTTGCAGTAAACCAAAGATAACAAAATTCTGAAATGAAGGATGTGCTTGCAGGTGTGCCCAGGCTAATCGCTCCGCTGTTGTACAAAAATTTTACAGCTTACATACCCACAATTGAGAACGCATTTACTGCCACATACACAGATAACACCGCCATATTAACAAGACACTCTTATTTTTAAGCTTTTCTATGTTACAAAACCTTATCATAATAATTGAAAGATGGAGCAATCTTTGGAAAATAAAGTTTAACCCCTCAAAGTAACAACACAATCCCATTACACCCAGCATGGAGTGTATTCACCTCGTGATTCTGGATACACAGGCGACAGGACAATAATTAAGTTTGGGACCGAATTCATCAAATCCTAATCGTATGTTGTTTCTAATTCTGCAGAGAAAAAGACGTCCTATTTTTGGGCAAATGCAAATTATTTAGGGGCCGATGGAAAGAGAGTAACATAAAAGACATTGCTTCAACAACTTATAAAAATTAATAAATATTATTATAAATATCGTCGCATAGAAAATACTGCATTGTAAAAATAATTAATATGCGTGGTAGATAAGAAAGTAAACAAGAAACCCGTGTACAGGGTCTTTACACTATCTTGAATTAAATATTTCATGCCGTGCTAATTGATATTACGATTTTGTAAATAATATTTCAATTATTTTTTACAGCATGTATCACGAAACTGTTTCAACTCAATAGAATAAGGACAAATAAAAATCAGCTTTGTTTGAATAAAATTATTCTTTATCTCGCAGGAATGTTGAATTTATTTACCTACGTGTTCAGAGTAGCGTGAACATTCTTTCCAATGACATCTACCGGCTTCTTTTTATACCCTGCATATTTTTTTACCTCATCGATTCAAGCATATATTTTGGAGGTTGTGAGCTTGTTTTCTATTCGACTACGTTTGGCAAGTTTCTCTTTTATTTATCTACAGACGAGTACGATTGTGAAATTTTCCTTTGAAGGAAGCAAACAAAGAATGTGAAAATATTATTACTAATTTGTAAACAAAAGTATTTCCATATGGATTAAAACACAGCCATTTCTTTATACCTTTCGTTGCGTGTCAGTTATCTAAACGCTAAAATTTACGGTTGATTGCTAATTTTTTTTAAACATAAAAAAATAATTAGCCAATTTCATATTTTTATGGAAAAACATTAAAAGGTTACGTCTAATATAACATAGAAAACCACCCATACACGACATAAAAGGTTGCTATAGAGTATCTTGCACCTCGACCTAAATATATCAATTGTTCCTTGAAATCTTTGTTAAAGTTCCCTAGCCATCTTTAAGCTGTTAATCAATTTGTATGAGTTTTTTCCTCCCCTAGTCGGCAAACTTCTCTCTCACCCTCTCCCTCTCTCTCTCTCTCTTTCTCTCTTTCTCTCTCTCTCTCTCTCTTTCTCTCTCTCTCTCTCTCTCTCTCTCTCTCTCTCTCTCTCTCTCTCTTACTTACTCACTCACTCTCTGTTTGTGTGTTTTTGGTTTTGTATGTGAAAACATTATATACATATTAAATCCATTATGCTTACTAATCTGATTGACCAAATTACTTCTTTCTATTAATTAATCTTTTTATGTAAAGTCTTGGTTCAAAAATGACAAATAAGAATGAAAATTCGAAAGGTTGTAGGTTGAGATTGGGAATTGGTGTCCGAGTAGATAGTGCTCAAGTAGTTAGAGCAGCGGCGTATTGAGCCGAATACGTGGGTTCGAATCCTCGTGACATTTTTTTTCATTTCAACAAAGACCTTACATAAAAAGAATAATTAATTATATACATATATTGATTAAACAACCAATAAATATTAATTAATAAAATATGATGAACAATAATGTAATTTAAAATTAGTGATGATGAGTGATTGTGAGTGTGAGTCAGTTTGCGCGCGTGCCTGCGTGTGTGTACTTCTGTAATCTCAAATTTTGTTACTTAGTATTTAAAGACTTATCTTGACTTCATAGTTCAAGGTGTTTGTATATATGTTAAATATTACATATTTAAAAATTGTAATCAGAATTCGATATTTTTTAGGTGTCATTTGTAGTTTCATTAATTTATTTCTTGCTTGTAATTGCAGAAAAACTAGTTAACTGGGAAATGATCTCGTTAAAGAACGTCTCTACGGATATTTTCGTTCTTCCTTAAACGTGTTGAGTTAATTTACAGTGATGCAGAGCAACCCGAATCGAAATCAAAGGGAAATTTATCACGGTTGGATGCAGCAACGAGTATTTGATAGTTGTCACTTTGAAGAACTTGGCTAATTAGTAGTCCAGCCCGAAGGTACGCTCGTTCTTCCTCCTTCTCTCAAAGAAACGTGTTAATAACCTTCTGTCGTCTTTGTAAATTTAATTACCAGTTTCCAGCACACATCGACGAGGGCTAAGTGGAGATTTGTTTACCCCCGGATATAAATATAATAAGAGGTTATATATGTATAAATTTATAAAAATGTATACATTCTTGGCCGTCAGAATAATTTTCGTTTTATTTATTTTTATCGCGTTTCTTCCTCTCCACGAACAAATGGCACCATGACCACGAAAAAATGGTAAGTGCGATGACAGAATTTGAACAAAAATGGTTGCAATTATTAGCCACTGTATACATTTTAATATGTTGATTAATGTTTTGGTGGAAGGGGAGAGTTCAGAAAGTCTAGGGTCGACAGGGGGAACAGAACCCTTGACCCAAGGGTCGACTAACCGAGTGTGACGCCCTAAGCACGATCTCCAACTTAATTATAAAAATATCTTTAACCATAGGCAGAAGCTAAAATCTGTTAAATGTTAACAGTTTTTGTGATGTTGCCAACATAATAAGGTAATGTTGTTGTAAGTTTTTTTTTAAATTTTAATAAACAAAATGATTACATCTACGAGGTATTTGAAAAATGGCGAAAAGGAGGGAAAGTTCAAAAGGTGAGTTTGCGATGGGAAGTAGGTGTCCGAATGGAAGTCACGATAGCTCAAGTTGTAGAGCAGCGGCGTATTTAGCCAAAGGTCGTGGTACGAATCCCGCTCGTGACACTGACTTTTTATCTCATCCAAAACCTTAATTAAAGATTAATTAATTGAAAAAAATTATTTCAGTTTTAAGTGATCCTGTGCCGGTTCAGCATAAAAATGATTACCGTTAGTTTACGTTTTAAACTAGGGTCTTATTATATAATTTAAAATTCAGAATGTTTACATCGTAAATCGATATCAGGCCATGTTTGTTTCCCTATTTTTTTAAATTAATCGATTTGTTTATTAAAATTGTACTAAAATACATTAAAAAAACGACAATTAGTAAATACAAGTTAAATTTAGGTATAACCACTGGGCCCCTTATAATTCTGTTCAAGTTCAAACTGAAGTCTAGAAACCAAGTTGTGCTTCACCTCTTCAGTAAGCTCTAAAATAGTCGTAAATTCACCAAAATAAGGAAACATCGTTTAGTGATACAGTAAAATTTCACTAATAGTTTATTCAATCTCTAAATTATTTTCCGGTATTTTGGTCAATTTTCTTTCAAACCGTCATAAATAATCAATTTTGATTAAAACTCATAAATTTTTTAATATTTTTAATTTCGTTTGGAAAAAACGATAAAAATACATATCAGTTTAAACAAACCGTAAAATACGAATGTTCGGTTATTGTCTCTGAGTATATTTTATTTTGGAAATTTGTTGTTACTCTTTTCAAAAGAACAAGAGATTGTCCGTCATTGACTGGTTTAAGGATCTTTTAAGGAAAAGCACAAGCTGAATTTTTGTCTTTGTCCAAATGAGCCTTATCTCCGATTTTAACTCAAATTTATAAATCATTGGTTTTTTAAGGAAATATTAGTTGAATTACTTTTTTGTTTTCTGTACTAAGATAAGAATTGTGTATAAGATTATAATATATAAGATAATATTTGGCTTGAATCTCTTCATTGAATTTCACATCAACTAAATTTTAAAGGGAACAATAAAATGATTAATTGTTTAATTGCAATTTATAAAACTTGAAATACAATTTGCATAAAATTTTAAAAAATAATAAATATACATGTGTCCTTTTGCGAGTTTATCTATTTTATTTGTTTTATTCTGTTCCAGCTGGGTTTAGGAAAATTTCCTGAACTATAAAAAATGTCAAATAATTTTACAAAAAATTATTAACAGCGAGTAAACTTAATATTGAAAAGTTTTATGCTTGGTTTAAAAAAATTGCTATACTGCCTAAACTGGAAATTTAACATTATTGACAGTTTGGAGAAACTTAAAAATTATAATATATAATTTAAGCAGGAGTGAAATTAACTAAGAAATAAATCCAATTTAATACATTTAATTACCAAATGTTGTCAACAAACTCTTTATTTAAACATTTCGTGCAAAGGGTTCAAGGAGTTTGGACAATTGGGCGAATCGGATTGTGACATAATCACTTTTCCGAAGTAGAACAGTGTTACAAAATCCGGTCCAACTCAACGGAGGTGACAATTGCCTTACATAGGAGTACAACAGAGTCCCATTAGCCTCCTCATTACCTTGTCCCCGCCAATTAAATCTTATTCACTTCGACTCGGATTACCGTTCCCGCTGTAATTACTGTCCGTTTGGATATCAATGTGTCTGATAGAACTGGTGGAATTGATTTTTAAATTGGTCAACGGGGTCGGACTCTTGTAACGACCGCTGATATTTTGTGGGGGCGTTGATTACTGTTTGGTTACGACTACACACTTAATCAGGTACGCCTTGAATTCCATCCAGAGACCAATTTGGCCAAGTACTGTGAAAAAATAAAAATAGTTTATTCATGTTATTACCGGGGATCCTACTTTGGGGAAATTGGTTGAAAACACCACTACTTTGGGGAAAAAAGGGACGACTTTGGGGCAAGAAAAATGGCAACTTTGGGGAAAGCACGAATATAACTGAATAATAATAAATTACAAATACAAATGAAAAAGCGGATTCTTTAGCGAGAGAAGCAACCAGAGAACCAACATTATTTAATATCAGATTACCATACCATAACTATTCTCCAATGGCCAAGGCGACAGACATGAATAGTTGGCAGACTCAATACAGAGAGTGTGGTAAGGGGCAGCTGTTTAAAAAAATGTTTCCTGCCATTTCAACAACACCCTGGTTTTCAACGATCAAACTTATAAAAGGGACGTGCAGGTTGATGTTGAGGCTTAGGTCCAATCACGGTGCCTGTAAATATTATTTGAAAAAGATAAACGAAGTACAAGATGATAAGTGCACGTGTGGTAGTATTGAAACATTGGAACATATAATCATTCTGTGTCCTCTCTACGAAGAGAAACGGAAGAAGATGTCAAGTGCTATAAAAAAAGTAATGTGAAATATGTTAGGATACTCTAAGTCCTAAGATAATCCTCCTGTTTTATTGATGTGATCTCTGCAGTAGAGGACTTCTTGAAGAATATAAACAAAAGATTATGATTATATTAAAATAATACAATTAATTAAGGTTTTTATATGAGATGAAAAAAAGTTAATGGCACGAGAGGGATTCGAACCCACGACCTTCGGTTAGATACGCCGCTGCTCTACCACCTGAGCTATCGTGACCTCGATCCACTCGGACATCAACTCCCCATCTCAACCCCACCTTATGAGTTTTCCCTCCTTTTGCCATTTTTCAACAGAATACTTCAGTTCGAATCCCTCTCGTGCCATTAACTTTTTTTTCATCTCAAGTAAGAACCTTAATTAATTGTAATGATTTAATTGGTCAAGCGGACCACGGAATTAGTGAAATTAAAATAATAGTTGGAATTATTGTATTAATTAATTAATTTGTTATTGTTGTTTTTAATTGTTATTATGAACAAATTGTACATCACTATGTGATGTTGCAAGTGGCTCTGGCAATCAGCTGATGTCAAAAAAAAGTTTATTTCCCCAATCTAATAAGTGTCGTTTTCCCCAAAATAGACGGTCTAACGCCGAACTTTCACTGCCTTGTTCCCTAATGTAGTCGTCGCCAATACACATATCTACAAAGAGCACAATAAATAAAAAGAAGAAATTATTAAAAGGATCGCAGGTCTAGAAAGACGAACTAATTTACTGATTACTGATCTAAAGGCTTAATCTGTACACTTCTCACAGCCCGCCGGCAAATCCAGCTTTTGTGTACTTTACAATAAATTACCGGAAGGCTTCGAGATCACCAACCGCGGGTGTTTGCAGTCCGGGGTCAGACCTCAATATTAGCCGACCAGTNAAAAAATAAATAAATTCCAATTTGCCGAAAGATTTGAACTTTCATTTTTGCAAATGTACAAAACCTATTATCGCATTGATATATAAGTTCGTACCCAAGAAGTTTTCATTTTCTCGCGTTGCTTTAGATTTTCACTTTTGCCACCTCGTAGTAAAAATGACGTATATATTTTTTTACTAATATAAAGCGGATGAAGAGATGATGACAAACTATTTCCTGTTTTAAACCTAGGTGAGAATAAATCATTTATCAACTGGACTAAATAACCTTTTGCTTATTTATAAAAAAAATCTTTGCAAACTATGAATCTTAGCAATTATTCATATAATAATATTTAAAAATATCAGATCCGGTATTTTTTTGAGAGTTGTAGAGCAAAAAATTGATAATGTAAAAACTACGTTGTGCACTTAGTAAAGTTTTGTTTGGCAAAATATTATCTTTCTATTTCGGATACATATCAACCGATTAGATCAGGATTAATTTATTGCCATATTTGATTTCATCTAAATGCCGAGATATCTTTTACAAAACAGGGTTGTAAATTGTGTCCTTGGGCAAAGCTGTGTCGAACCTCTTGACTCAAATGAAGAAATCAACAAAGCAATAGAAAGAGAGCCAATCTCGTTTCGTGCCTGTCTGACACCAACCGATAGCCTAAGGGAGCCTCCCGGAAAATTCTATTGTTTCCGACGGAAAGGATGTCTGCAAAAAATTCCAAAAGCCTAAGGATTTTCATCATAAGGTCGACCCACTTTTCGGTTGATAAACCCCTTATCGGCTGAACGGCATAATCCTTTCGGTTTGACCTATATATTTCTCCGTACGGTTAACCCCCGTGTAAATAACACTAGTGATCTCTAAAAAGACTGGTTTACATGGGCTTTATGATTCTGACGCTGAATACATTTCAAAAAAACATATACACATGTGCCTTCTATTTCCATACTTTGAATATTTCATAACGAAGATTCTTGACACTACAAAAACATATGAAATTTAGATATTATATATTTATCATTGCATGTGAATATTTTTATAATATTAATTGTATAGTGTTTAGTGACCGTTAGTCAATGATTATTCGGAGATCGGGAGATGCGGTTTGATGTGACGTATTTTTGAGAAAAACATTTTTTTTTAACGTGTCAACGTTTCGATCTTTATTCAGATCATCTTCAGGGCTCAAAGTGTTTGTTTTCCGTGGAGATGTGTCATTCTTGTCTGCCGTATTGAGTGCTCTGGCAGATGTTATTACGATTTTAATGAACTGGCTATTGCGTAGATGACTGTGAGTATGAACCGAACTGCCTGTGAACTTTATTCTGGAAAGTTCATATCTGGTTTAAGTTAAGTCAGTTATACCCAAAACGTCTGAAGCACTGAATGAAATGGTAGTAATGCCAATTTGTACAGATTGATTGTAAATAGTAATTGAGGTAAAATGTAAATATTATATAAATTTGACGTGTGTGTGCATAATCAGTTATTTTTGTAGGACTCATGATGATTTATATATACCAAAACTAGTTGGTAAAAAGAGAAAGTTTCATATAAAATTTACTTTATAACAAATCGTAGAACAACAAACCAAGCAATAAGAAATATGTGTCTTACACATCATCAAATAATTCAAAGAGGGGTAAAAGAATAAGAACGAAGTATATAAGAATATTATAGAGATATTTTGGCATCCATGAGCTTTTCATTTTGAGTTTTAATTCCGTATAAAAGAATTAATCAAATATTTGCGTAATTTTTTTTTTATTGACACCTTGTAAAATCTTCACAAAGGTGGAAAAGAAAAATAATATAATTTAAGTCAACATTGTTAACGATTCCAATCATAAACACAATTATTTCGATTTATGAAAAGGCGATAACTGGATAAAGCTGGTCAAACCATACATTACAAAATTTTTATTAATTTATTTACATTTGAAAAAAACTGCTTCTAACATCCGAAAGTAGGATAAGTTTCCTACTGAATCACAGTATTGACAAATTTCTACCTCAACTGTGAAAAATGGAGAAATTTATATCGATTAACTGACCGGCAATATCTCGGTTTTCCTTACACGTGTGAATTGCTGATGTAGAGAGTGTTTGGACGTGATTGTGTGATATTTTTGCATAAAAAAGGGCATTTAATAGAGGGCCTTGGATTGGAAGAAATGTATGGGATAGAAGTTTCAGCATTTTATTGTCACATAAAGCTATAGTTCATAAAAGATGCAAGTACTAATGTAGAAATAATTTCTTTCTTCGTAAGTTAAAAGTTAAATGTGTAAATCTGGCGAAAGGCTTTTTATTGTAAAAAAGTCTTTATTTCAAATTTACACTGTTATTTTTCAGAAAACCTTCCTTGTTGTTATGATTATTCTGTTTGCAATTTTCGAGTTCGCACAAACCCTCGAGGGGTTGGTTATATAAACCCTCAGAGTGCCGGCGTTTTTGAAAAAAAAGCCAATTTGTAAGTATGCAGGGCCGCTGGATTGGAACCCTGGACCTTCATATTACATTGATGAGCGCCTTGTCAAGGGGGGGGGGTTCTAGTTATAAAAGCATTCTTAAAATATTTATCTTTGCTAAGTGCGTAATTATCGGACTTAATTTAAATGTTTGGTCAAATAAAATTCTAGTGTGGATTTATTTTAGTTTATGAACTTTTTGAAATATATATGTGAGTACCTTTTATGAAAAAATATTCATGCAAATTAAATGTACTTGTATGCGGACTTATCTTCTATATTACAAGATTAAATTTAAAAAATTTTCCATAAAATTACCTGACAGAGATCACATCTAAAAACATTAAATATAAAAAGAGGACGAGAAAAAAATTATATAAACTAACAACTTTGATTAAATATATTTTGCATTGCATAAATTCACTTTTCCACATCCTAAATGTATTTGTTAAATGTAAACAATGTTTGTAAATCCCAGGCCCTGAAGATGATCTCAATAAAGATCGAAACGTTGGCACGATAAAGAAAATGTTTTTCTGAAACCTACATCACACCAGACCGCATCTCACGATATCTGAATAATTATCGATTAACGGTCGCTAATCACCACACATATATAAACTAAGAAAAATTTTGTTTATTTAAAAGATAAAATTGATTTTACGACAAAAGTTCGATAACTATTATTAGAAATTAATGAGAGTTGAATTTAGCGTCTCAATAGAATTAATGAGATAGGAATTTATGGATAGCAGTAACAGTTCAATAATAGTTAATAAATTAATCAATTTTCGTGGTCCGCTTGACCAATTAATATCATTCAATTAATTAAGGTTTTAACTTGAGATAAAAAAGTCAGTGTCACGAGCGGGATTCGAACACACGACCTTCGGCTTGATACGCCGCTGCTTGAGCAATCGCGACTTCGATCCCCTCAGGCACTAACTTCCCATCTCAACCGCACCATTTGAATTTTCCCTCATTTTTGCCATTTTTCAAATGTCGTGTAATCTATTTGATTCTCAGCGACTTATGAAGTGGTCCACCATAATTAATTGAATAATACTTTGATTGCAAAATTGATATTAAAATTGAATACTCTAAGTTATCAATTATAAATATTAATACTCTAATAATAATAAATAAATTAATACTCTAATTCATCAATTTGATTGAAGGGGTTTCTTCCGCTATTACCCTGTGGAATATCGAGTAATCTGGGACATTGTGAAAAAGTATGTGAAAAGGTAATTTATTAGCGTGAATAGAGGGGTTTCTTCCCTAGTACCCCGAGGAGTTTATTGCCTTTATTCATACTAAAATTCCCGGAAAAGATTTACTGAGGAATCAGTTACCAAAAACGACAAACCCCCTCTGAATGATCCGCCAACTTGTCACACGCTTCAGACCAAGTGATGTCAATAGAGATAGGCTAGTGTAAAATGCAGGGATTCGAAAACATAAGAAGGTATGGAAATTCAGTAAGGTTAGCTAGAAGTCTGTAAAAAAATAATAAGGTCGTCTACTTTTTCATAATTTGAGATACACAAATAATGTAACAAAGCAGGAAAGTACATTAAAAAATTTAGTAATTTTGCAACTAAAAAAATATTAAATGTTAGCATTGTAAACATAATCATTGTAAAAAGTCGGTTGATCAAAACAAAATTATTCCTTTTGATTGAGCACAAAAAATTTCATTGGAATTGGTATATAAAAAAATGGAACCTATGGTATAGTTTGAGGTTTTAACAGTTTACGAGTGTTTTTCCTATACGCCACACTTGGCTTAGTTAGGATAGAAAGAAAAAATCCCTAAAAATTAAGTGTGAAAAACTGTATGTATAAACGTTCAATATGCATTTTATTTATTTTTTTGCTGGTTGGAAAACGAACGCAATAAAACTTTCGGTTCATTAAAATATTTAGAAATTACGAAAGAAAATTACTGTTCAAAAATTCATAGAATAATACCTCAACTTCTCCCTTTTGGGAAATTTCGTTTAGGGGAATGAAAAATTAGATCACCTGGAAATAGGAGCATTAGGCGGATCGACTTTTTAATTATTTCCGGCTCGAGGAAAGCCCTTTTCGGTTTTCCGGAAATCCTTTGATCCTAGCTTCTCCGAGACGTTCCGTCCGGCTGTCTGTTGCGGTTATTTTCCCATGATTTTTTTTTCTAAGTTAGAGACCAAAAATCGATCCTATCTAAGAGAAGGTGAAACGGATCGACCCCCATGCCCTCCTCCCACAGATTCCTTGAATAAGCAAACACTCTCAGGATCTGAATAAGGGATTAGAGGATAAGGGAAATCCATAAAAGTGATTCCAGCTAGTTGCATATGTATGGATTTATGCTGTTAAATCATTCACAGACTGGAGAGATTTCATCATGCCCGCAAAATCCTGAACGGTCCTTTTTGAATAGAAATCTAATTCTTATTATAATAGCCGATACTTGAATATTAGGTAATATAAAGAGATTTGTCACAATCAAAAACATTTGCTTGTTGCATTTATTACAAATTTTTAACGTAATTTATTTTATTAATTAATATCCGTACAAAATATATATAGAGTTACGTCCAAATCTGACAAATCTGTCACACCAGGACGCAGTGTGGAGTGAAACCAATCTGGCTGAACAGTCATTTATTTAAATTGGTGGGTTAAGATAGAAGGTCAAGAGACAATCGTCGTTTTAAACTGCGTGGAGGATTTAAGGGATGGACATTGAGGAAAATGTTTGGGCTATTGAGTTAGAGTTAAGGGATAGTCAACAGTGGAAATTGAGGAAACATTTTCTGATAAGTTTCTTCGTGAATGGGATTTTAATATCTTTATGGGAAATTTGATTCGTGACGTAAAAGAGCGCATTGAGGATACGGCGAAGAACATTAGATTGAAAGAATTGACTTCGTTGGGTGTTGAAGGATTTGGCCGAGCACTACAGTTCGAAGTCCAAATAGGTCTAATGAGTGTCTTGTAAGTTTGCCATGTATGCTTCGTAGTCCATCACAGCATGGATCCAAATAAAACAAAAGGAGAAGTGGATAAACTCTAGAGGTGCTGGACATAGTAAACTTAGGATGAAACAACTCTCACCAAGACTGACAAAATCACTGCTGCAACTGGAGAGGGCTAAACTCCGAGGACTACTAGGACGACCAACCGGTCACTGGCATCTGAGAAAACATCCACACAACATGGGCATATACAACGATAATCTCATATGCAGATTATGTAAGGAAAATGAGAGGTTGAGGAAAAAGCCACCTATATCATCTTCGAATGCGTAGCAACAGCTCCACGGAGATTTAATCTAACGTACGGAAAAAAACTTAGGGAATCAAATTGCAGCAGCGACAGTTACCTGATACTTCTGAGGAGAAGGTTTGAGCCTATTGCACTGAAATAAAGAACTAGGAAGGTACAATAAGCCAAAAGCCTGCAGTGCCTGGGGAGCACAAACACCCTTCCCATTATCCTCATAAATATTACCACCACAACTAAAGCACAAAAAAAACATGTAAATCTGAAATGTTAAAATTTTCGTCGTTGGCAAGTAATCTAGCCGCCGATGTTTCCGATGCCTAATTTTGGTAAACAGGACGTAAGGTAATAGAGGAGGAATAAGAACCCATCTTTTGATAATTGTACACAGAGAAAACTAGTGTATATATTGTACGGTATTATTTTAAATTGTTTTTAATATCAGTGAGATATGGTGAGATAAGGGGTAAAGATGCCATTACATCGTAGCGTTAATAATTAAAAAGCTACGGCCATATTTTACAACCTAACGAAATGGCTTTTAACACAAAATTTACAATATCATGTTACCTGGTCTCCCTTGAATTTAATTGCATAGGAGCACCATTGTTCTTTCTTTTTTGCGTTCGTCTATTAAGATATTGTTTTGGTTCATATCAAATCAAAGGCCCATTTATATTAATATATATTTCAATCGTATATTAAAGGTATAATAAATTTATTTTTGGTCAAGGAAATAACCTATTTATTTTATTTCACGTTTCATTTCCACCGTTTCCATTTTATTATTCCTTTCAGGAGTAAAGACGTGCAACTCTGCTAATTTGCTCCCATTGCGAGCAAGATATTTTGGTTAGCTTATGGAAGTCACCTGAAGAACAGTTTAATCTAAAAAGGACCTCCAGGAGATAGGAAAAGTTGGCAATATCAAAAACAAACAATATACAAGTGAAAAGTGAAGGAAAAATTGGATATATTGCAAAAGAAAGCAATGGCCGTGGGGTTCCATTCGCTTTTCAAAGTTAAGCACACAGAATTAACTAGCCGGCCGAAAAGAATATAATAAGCTTGTAAAACGATATTTAGAGCAGGAAGAGTTTTATAGATTAATACAATACAATTAATGCTACAAAAAATTCAAGCTGTTTCGAAGTGACTATACTACTACTCTAGCTAGCTATATTTTTTGTCTGACATTGCCCCTTCAGGATTGCATTTATAAATTTCCAACTCTTTACCTCCCGTATAATGCTTGTATAAGAAAAATTATAGAATCTATTAAATAATTTATAGAATTCAATTATCTAATCTGTATTTAAGGTATTGGTCGAGATAAAAAAGTCAGTGTCACTAGCGGGATTCGAACCCACGACCTTCGTCTAAATACGCCGCTGCTCTACCTTGCTAGCTATCGTGACTTCGATCCACTCGGGCACTAACTTCCCATCTCAACCTCAGCTTTTGAATTTTCCCTCCTTTTTGCCATTTTTCAAATGTGTAATCTATTTGATTCTCGGCGACAAATGAAATGGTCACGGAAAGCTTTATTGAAGATATACTTCATTAAAAAACAATCTTAAACTATTCTCCCTATCCTACGAGAAGAACTTCTAAAAGTAGCAAAATTATTTTTTGTTCATGTAATAACAAAGCGTGAAGTATACATGTTCTAGTAAACACGTGTTATAGCATTTTAATATCTTAAGTTAAGAAATATTTTCAATACCAAATTAATAAAACGATTCCGAGCAAAATAATAATCAATTTCACCCTTAATCTTTCACTGTTTCCTCGTGGTACCTTTCATGCCAAAGATGGAATTTACGAAGTGGATAACCCATAAAAGATCCCCTATAACTCGGACCGGAGCCAAATCCAGGCCGTGCTCCCCCTTTATCCCGTGTACATATCATGACTCGCCCCCCTCCTTTTAACAAAAATGTCAACAGGGCTGAAGGAACATTTATTTGCTCCCTTTCGCCTGTCTTATTCAGTCTTGGAGTAAGACTTACTAGAATAAACTGAATTTGGAAACACATCCAAAATAAGATGTTTTAATAATGATAAGATCTCATAGTATTGACGAAAAATGGATTTACACTTTGTTTGTGACTAAGCGCAAATTTAATCTAACATAGTACGCACCAACTCTACAACCTCTTTTTTATTACCTCCATAAAAAGTAGAGTTGACAATTTCATTAGAAGGGCTTTGTGTTGGAAACTCAGATTGACTCCATGTACAAAAATTCAAAAGGTTTGTGCATCAAGCGTGCTTCATGGTGCCATATATATTTATAAATTTTCAAATAGAACATTTCCGTCTTATTAACGTCAATAGCCTTTCTCGTGTTTCCAGGCGACATAAAAAGTTTTTCACTAAATAATCCACGGTATTATAGAAAATTTTTTATATGATATTTTCTCATCGCTCGTATAACCATAATTCTATGTAACTAAGCTCAAACAACAGTCACAAATTACCTTCTTCAAAAAACAATAATATATTGACTATAATTCATTTTGTCGTATAACTACAATAAAATACTTAGGGATTTTAACGGACACTTCGCTTAACTTCCCCCATCAAATTAAACGAAACTAAAATATGCATTTTATTTATTACTTTATATTAAATGGTAGATTTATAAAGTATTATAATTAATTAAGATTTTTAGTTGAGATAAAAAAGTCAATGGCACGAGCGGGATTCGAACCCACGATCTTCGGCTTGATACGCCGCTGCTCTACCACTTGAGCTATCGTGACCTCGATCCACTCGGACATCAACTTCCTATCTCAACCCCACCTTATGAGTTTTCCTTCCTTTTTGCCATTTTTCACATTTTTATCTCAACTAAAAACCTTAATTAATTATAATATATTAATTGGTCACCGGACCACGAAATTAGTGGATTAAAAAATTATGAAGTATATAGTAGTGTAGTAGTAGTATTAAAAAGTAGCAATACATTTGCATTTTAATAGATAGAACGTATGAGTTATATTGTGTACTCAAATAACAAACATTTTCGTTTGTTGCTGTTCACGATGATATTCTGGTATTAAACTTTGTAAAGAATCGATCCATAATTTTATTTCGTTTTCTAGGAGAATGATACGGGATATATTGTTAAGCTGAATTGATTATTAATTTTCTTCCTGTAGAAAGCAAAATCAATGTGACCTTTTTCATGAGCACAATTATGAAATTATCGTTTTAAATAGTGTATAAATAAGTCAAATAGATCGTGGTACAATTCGTATAACAACTGTAGAAATAAATCTAAGCAAATACAGTTCTTTCATTCGTTCTTAGTTTTATAAAATAAAACTATTCTTGATATTTCACGAAAAGAAACAACTGTATTATTTATTCACTATTTTTCGTGGTCCGCTTGACCAATTAATAACATTCAATTAATTAAGGTTTTTAAGTTGAGATAAAAAGTCAGTGGCACGAGCGGGATTCGAACCCACGGGAAAATTCAAAAGGTGGGGTTGAGATGGGAAGTTAGTGCCCGAGGGGATCGAAGTCAAGATAGCTCAAGTGGTCGACTAGCGGCGTATCAAGCCGAAGATCGTGGGTTCGAATACCGCTCGTGACACTGATTTTTTATCTCAACTTAAAAACCTTAATTAATTGAATGTATTATTTATATTCGCTACTGATTAATTTTGACAAGTTCTTTGTAATTAAAGAACACTGATAAAAATAATAAACGATTATTTATACTTTAGTTCAAAAGCACGTGCGTAAGCAGTGCTGGTACGGGGTACTTGGGGAGTTGTTTTATTCTGTTTGCCAAAAACGTTGTGGCTAGAAACGTTTGGATGTATACTAAATTTAACTACAATTTTTTTTTATTCATTAGTTTATTTTTTAATAAGGTTTTCCACTTTTGCCTCGCTTTGCGGTCGCGGTGACTCACAAGGGAACATTTTTATTATTATTTTAAATATAGATATTAAATACTGCTCATATTCAGTTCATTGTTGCTCACGATATTGCAATACGCGTAACAACCCATCATTTCTTTCAGAAACCTTCAAATACATTCAAAAAATCGAAAATTGAATACAACGATGTGTGCATGTACTAACTTCATACTTAGGATACACTTCCTTTGATTGCTCGTACACCTAAATTTGATCGAAAAGTCGAAATAGCCAAGTCATTGACTAGCACTACTATAAAATCCTATAATATGACTGAGAACTTCAACAAACTGAGAATAATGCAATAGTCATACTATAAAACCTGAGAATTTGTGGGCCTAGAACTTATCATTGTGATTTCAAATAATACACCAACGATAGTAACTTTATGATCGACATTCTTCTAGATGCTACAAACGCGATAAAACAACCACGCAATAAATACCGAGAAATAACAGTAAATTACACAACTTTATGAAAAAATATTAATATAAAAGTGTAAATTAAAAAAAAGTAAAATATTACCGTAATAAACTATAATAAGATAGCACAATTGTTTGGATCCAAATAAAATATTAAAAAACAAACTTTACCCTTACAACTAGACAGATTACCATCCATTTACATTAACAGAAGTTCGATGTCGAACACATACGTTACTTGGAACTTCACTAAGTTTAACTTAGTTGTAATACGCACACAAAACTAAAACCGTTGGAACTGGATAGATGTTGGAAAACTTGCATCATTACTAGTCGACAGAAAATTACACTGCAAAAGGCTGATATATCACATGACTCTAAATCCTATTTGGACTTATGATATCGAACTTTTGTGGTCAACCAAGCATTGTAACTGTTAACATATCCAATCATTCCAATCGAAACTCGTAAGAAAACTTGTTAACCGGATTTTCTTTTTATGAAACCTTGATCTGCACCGAGACCTTAATATTGTTTTTGTTCCAGAAGTATCAAAACTAAAAAAATTCCTGCGATCAGACTATTAAGTGGTACTCAAAGGCAAGCCTGTCTCAGTGTCACTGGAGCCATTAGTACAAGGTTAACTGCGACATTGGAGGTGTTGCTAAACTTTCCGCCACGCCATGTTTTCATCCTAGGAGAAGCTAGACCAGTGGTTGGTACACAGGCTCATAAATAAACAACCATCTGCGAGTATATGCACGGCAACCAACAATAGAAACTGAATGAGGAGGCAGATGCCATAATAAGCATGTCCATTGATGATATTCTCCAAGATATAACTACCCCAACAAGTACAAAGTACTTATAACAGAAGGGGAAGAATGAGCAAAAGGAAACATCTAAACGCCAATTCCTACTGACGGCTCAAAAACTGATAAATATAGGGGAGCTAGAGTCTTCGGGTTGAATCCGAAGTCTGAACTAACTTTAAAACTTAGATAAATATTGTACAGTATGTCAGTCTGAAATCACAGCAATGAACACTTCGCCAGAGGAATAACAAGGCGCCTGAGAAATAACTCATTCTCCGAACATAGCCATCTTCTTTGACAGTCAGGCAGCACTCATGCGAGGTAACGGAAAAAACGTATAGAATTGTATGGAAGCCCTGGAGAAATCAGTGAAGTCAATGACCTGACTTTGGCATAGGTTTCTGAACATTCGGGTTATTGAGGAAATTTTGGCAAAAAATGCAGTATATATGGATTCTCTAGGCCCTGAACCCAACAGTGGCTTAGAATCTTGCCTCAAAAAAGGACATATCCAAAAATGGATCCTTAATGATTCCATTGTAACAATACTCCAGGCATGAGGCACGCAGCCAACCTCAAGACTTACAAATAAATTACCGGTGGGCTACCGCAAAAGAACCAAGATTTAGGTTGGACACTTGACAAGACCCTGCCGCATAATGCACCGGATATAAGCAGATACGCAGAACATATTTTATATTTTTGTGAAGATTTGTGCAGGTGCAGATTCTCGTAAATAGGAGAGGAAAAGCTGCAAGCAAGTTCCTACACTTGAGCGGCCACTTTCAAGGCTTTGGAGGTTGAATGGTTGTCAAACGGAAGCTGGCCAGTAAATTATAAAAAACAGAGGAGCACGATCTACTCGGTCGAGCTGTAGAAGGCCTTGTACCAGCCTCTTTCCCTAAAGAACGTTGAGAAGAACATTAGATCACGGCATTGAGTATCTGGGTCCTCTTTTTCGAATTTTGGAAGAAACATGATTTTTTTTATCGAATAAAGGACTGATAGTTTTGTGTACCTTACATGCGCTTAGACTGAATGTATTTATTGGCCTGAATGCATAGGTTAATAGGGCTGATTGCGAATTATTGAGTACTCCCTAGTACACTATCTACTCTTAATTAGGTTAATTATGTAATAGGTGTACAGCTTAATCAAGGTATATCGACTAATCCACCATGTCAGTTGAGTGAATGTATGTATGTTGGAAAAAGTGTGTTTAAGAATAAGTGAGAGTGTGAATGGTTTGCATTTAGGAAATGCATGCATTATGTGCTGAAATGACCTAGCTGACCCGGAGCCCAACCTCTGTGGCTGGACGGATAAGGTCTGACCACGGACTGTCAATACCCGGGGTGGTTGATTCTCGAGACCTGCCGGTAATTTATTGTAAATTACAAATCTGGAATTGTGCCGGTGTTCTGCGAGAAGTGATAGGCACAACTCTCTACACCTGTGTTTGTGTGTGTGTGTATGTATATATATTTTTACACAATGGATACCAAGGACTGGAGGAGTTCCCTCCTGAGCACTGCGGCTGAGCTGTACAGCTTATTGTACTTTATCCCTGGCTCCATATTTTGGGCTCGCAACACAAATGTGAACTTGAGCCCCCGTTGTACCGGTGTTCTTCCATCGAAGAAACTCATTTTTGAAGGGGGTTGGGACCAAATTCAGGGTCGCTGAGATCCGATCCCGCCCCTTCCATTGATGAGTGCCGTGTCAATTTCTTTCAATTGCGGCCACCGGTCCCCTTAGGCGTCAGAAAGAGTCCAGATGCGACGGTGGGGATCGAACCCACGACCGCGGGATCTACTAGCCGAGAGTCTGACGCCTTAACCACTCGGCTACCGCGGTCTCCCGTGTGTATATATTGCATGCATGTCCAGATTTGAGTTATATTGAAAATATATTAAAACAATTACATTATATTTTTAACTTTTAATTTCTTATTTTTTAAATATCATTAAGTCCGGGTTTTCTTTTATTTGTTAGAAGGTATTTTTATACGATTGTACTTATAATTTGATGTAATGACAGCAAAGGGATAGGCTTTATTTATCGTATAAGTAAAATTTGTCGAAAATTTAAATATTCCTCTATTTATTTTAGTATGAACAATACGATTTTTAAATACTATCCCATATCGCGTTTTTGGAAATGCCATTTTCAAAATCATAAATATGTCATATTATATATTCAGCGGTAAAGTATGTCCTGTTCAGCTACAGATAGAGAGCGCTTATTCAGTTTCGAAATGACTGCTCTTTCTCTATAAAGAAGTATGGTCTACCCCAGTGGAAAGTTCCACGACAATTGCCAATTTCGACGAAAAGCTCTTGGATTCAAGCTCGACTTTATTTCACGGGATTCCCATCCACTCGGTACAAATTCAATAGGAGAGAGACGGAAGACAATTTTCTTCCTTTTTCACCGCTATATTTATGCAACGTCTCCCGCTGGCCGGAGGCGGTACAAGAACGAAGTTTTATATATAATATCTCTTGGTTATAAAACCCGGCCTCTTTGGCTACTCTTTGCAGAAATTGCATCTAGGTTGTGCAATTGGACGTTTCTTAGACGGACAAACAATTGCTTGTCTAATTTCATAATCCCTAAATATTTAATTTAAAAACTAATTTTTTTAGGAAAACGAAAGAAAAAATACCTTTCATAACATTTCGAACTAGAAATCAAGTAAAAATATTAAATGTGTGGCCTTCTATCTAACATTTAATAGGTAGTACAAATTACTAAACTCATTAAAAAGTTTAAATGAATTTTGTCTTTTTGAAACGATAACACTTCTTTGTTTTGCAGGAAACCCATTGCAGTAATACTCATTGTTTTAAACTCATCTAAAACTGTGATGTCAGAGATATGGCAGGCACCTTTCATTGCTGTAAATTTTGCCCATGGCAATGATGATCAAGTACTCCATCTACCAAACAGTATGAGTGCGATCAATGTATGTAGGTATGAATGTATTTATTGGTGTGATTGTGTAACGAGGTATCGAGGGTGTACCGGTATTATGTTAGTGCTTCAGGGCTGAAATGTCCAAGATGTCGGATGCCTCTGTCAAAGAAAAAAAAACTGATCCTACTAACTAGTATTTAATGTAAAAGTAGGGCAACGATTCTTGAGCCAACTCAGTAATTCAATCTACCTTACTTACAAATATCTTACCTCTCCTAATCCACCGACTGTACTAATGCAGACACAGGTCGATAATTCATATGAATTGTAACATACGGGACAAAATATAATACCAAAAAGTAGCAATTTTTTAAATTCTGAATAAATTTTATTGAAATGGGTTAAAATAAATACATGATTTTAAAGAATAAAATAACATTAAACAAAACATTACCTGGACCAATTTGGACATACTGCGTGGATCCAACATGCCATCGTTGATCTAACTAATGCAATCATTCAGTCAAAAGTCATCAGAAGAATTTGTCGTTCATTCTTCGTTCATTTCTCAAAACAATGTTCACAATGATTACTATTAAAAATTCTTCATTAAAGAATTGATCCTCTCTCGTTTTGTAAAATTTCACTCTAATCCTTTAATCCAACCGAACTCAAGTGCTCAAACCCCTCCCATCGCAAGAACCCTACACGTCACCTCAAACGGCTTTGGCCCTAAGACCTCTTTGCCCCTTACCCAATCAATCAACAGGATGATTTCCAGCTGTTGGCTGCCTTCTCATAACACGTTTCCTTGCCATAATGTGTTTTATCCGAGTGTAAACAAAGAATAATTTTTTAACATACATGTAATAGAAATACAGGATACTAACAAATAAAAACGTACAAAAAACATTTTTAGTCTTAATTTTTTTTAAACCTTTCTTATGTACAGTTATCCAATTTTGTGAAACATGGGGCTTTAGACTGCACCTGAAATTATTAATCAGATGGAAATTGTACTGTCAAAATTAACAAAAATCTAGTTGAATTAAATATAGATAGATAGACAGATAGATAATGATGTTTATTTACAATAAAAATTATTTTACAGAAAATATACAGTAAATAAAACATCCTAGACACAGGCTGTCTGTCGAGTTGCCGAAAGAAAAACACAACAACATAGAATATTATTACTAATGTTAATAATAAGCATACTAATACTAATAAAACTACTATTAATAGTCATAATTTACACAATACATTATTAATAATTGAAATTATCGATTAGGAACGCTCTGTATTTCAGGGAGTACAAAACATAATTGTTGAGACTGTGCCAGTTATGCCCATCCAAAAATGAAATTACTTCATTTTTTACTAAAAACAATTTGCCGAACCACCTAAGTCTGAATTCCTTCAATATAGGGCACACCGCCAAAAAATGGAAACCATCCTCATGCACACCTAAATTACACAAAGACCAACATTACGCTTCCTCATTTCTGTAAACGAATTTTGGCCTTGAAAATATCAGACAAGAAAATATTTTGGACAAAAGAATTTGAACATTTGTGTCTACAACATGGTTTAACCCTCTTGAGTTATCCGAGTTGTGATGGTCAGTTTCAATTATACCATTGATTTTTCATTTTGAAATGTATAGAGAAAACTATCCATTAAAAACTGCCTTCACATATGCGCCCAACTATGTAGGCTTGTTAAAACTGTGGTTTATCAAATCAAACTAAAAGAAAAAAAGAATGTATAATATAATAAAACGCTAAAGTAAATAAATAATATAAAAAAACGTAATAACGAAATTAGAAATGAAATTAAAAATTAAAAATGTACTCTTTAAGTAAAAGAAAAAAGTTTTTATTTTTTAACACAAAATTTTTAACTTCGGCGAAAAATTATAATTTTGAAATTACTGGCTTTGACAAAAATCAAGGTTAAAAAGACTCGTTCAAAAGGCACCTCGTGTAGACTTGAATTTCCGGGATCCCAGGTTTGCCGTTCCAAGATGGCCGCAAAATGTCTTCTTGCTGGACAGTTGTTACCACTTATTAACTGGACCTCTGATTGGCATATATCTCGAATACGCTTCAGTACGTCGGCTGAGGAGTTTATTTATCCTGTATATCCCCTGTTTCTTTTAGACCGCCTCCGGCCGTACATCGCACCTCAAACCCTTTCTCAGGGCGAGACGAATATAAAATATGAATATAAAATATATATTTTATATTCAATCAAAGTATTTCTACTCGCTCAAAGTGTTTGTCTCCTGTGTAATTGTGCCATTCTTGCGTGTCGTGTTGAGAGAGCCAGTGAGATATTGCTGTTTTATGTTTATATATGTTGGATTTTTAAGATTTTGAAACTTTGGCACGATAAAGAAAATGTTTTTCTGAAACGTACATCACACCAGATAGCATCTCACGATTTCTGAATAATTATCGATTAACGGTCACTAATCACCACACATATTTAAATAATGATGATTTTCTCCTAATTTCAAATTCAGCTCATTGTATAAACTATGGAAGACAGACCGCTGTGCTCTTAATTTTAGGTTATTTATAATGTCAGTTCTCAAAACATTTACCAGGCTTTCCACACTATTTTTATTGAAATCTGCCATGATTTCGCCACATTGGATTTTCCCTATGGCGGTGTAATCCATTTTTTGTTGTTCCATTGTTATCCATCCAGACCGCATCTCACGATTTCTGAATAATTATTATTTAAATAACAATTATAAATTGAATATGATACGTGTGATAATGAAGGCAATAGGTCAGCTGCTGCCTCTTAATTACTCGGTTTACAGAAATGAATTAAATATATAGACTATATAAAATTCCGTGAACATGAAAAGAATTTATCTAATTGATTTCTTTATGTAAGGCTCAGCAGTGTTCTCATGATACGCTCCTTGTTATTTGACAAGCCAAACAATGAGAAACTGTATAATTTAAAGCACGTTGAAAATTTAATACATCAGTACTGTATGTATAAAAAGATAAAGTTATAATGCTTTATGAGCGATACCTTACATCACCCATAATTAGAGCACCGGGGTACGTTTTAAGGGGAGGTTATGCTTGCTGCCCAGTGTGCAACTGCTGTACATATGATCTTTTTACATTACCAAACTTGTGGGAATGTGATCCATTACAATTACATTTTGGATTTTTTACACCATAATACATTTTTGAAAAATCTAATTGGTTACTAATTCACAAAACCTTTAACATAATTTAAATAAAAATTAATTAATATCGTTCGCATTTCTGTTACAGTATGTTCCGAGATACCTAAGCCAGGATGATTAACGACGAAGTGGTCGAAGAGGTCCTGAGGGGAGAACTGCAGGCGGCCAAATGGGCAATTCCTAGGACCCTCAAGATATTCATTTCTTCGGCGAGAGACGGTGAGAAATTTATTCAAAATAGGGGCGATTTCGGTTCCGTGGTGACGCAATGCGCAGTTGTTTGTCTACCGGTAGAAAACTCGGGCCAGAAATCTCCAGCGAGACCAACAATTGAAACATTTATAAGGGAGAGCCATTAGCATGGCTCCGGCGAGTAGTTCTTCAACGTAAATATTTGAAAGGGTGCGATGGGCTTTGCTATGGATTCCGACTGCGCAGAACCTGCCCGGAACGGGACTCTGGGGGAATTATGGTAATGGGCCAGGCCTTATGTCCCGTCCTTTTGCGACCACAATTTACCCTCGTCGTACAGTGACTCGTTCGTCTTTGACACCTACGTTGACGATTGATATTTTCATACCTTGTTTTCACTCCTTCTTCCTAGTATTCATTTTTTTATTCTATCTAACAAAATAAGTAAACGTACATCGGTAATATGAGTGTTTTTTTATTCTTAAAAACTTTTAAAAAACAGTAGTTTATTCATTTAATTAAAGAAAACCAATTTCCATTCAGTTCTGAATTTTTTCAACATATCATGTGAAATTTTTACAAAAGAAAACAAGTTTATCACACAGAAACTCTTACACTAGAATAATTTGGGACCATTCCCAGGTGAAATTATAACTTGATACGTTTTTTAATCTCCTAACTGGTCCTATTTACAAATTAGTTTTAAAACGACGAATGTATTGATTTTGACCAGACGGCTTCTCAAGATTTCTGAATAATTATTGATTTAAGTACAGTTTTTGGAGTTATGCTCTGACAACAATAATCTTGTTAAATAAGCGACTTATTTAAAAAGTCTTTTACATTGTATAATTATAGATTTTATTACAGGATTCAAGTTTATTCCTGAAGTATAGCTGCACTTAAGAGAATAAATGGACTCAAAGCTGATTTTATATACAAACCTTTGTCTTGCTTATGGGTAGGAAATAAATTGTCTGTTACACAATAGGCGTTTATTTCTTCGATCACGTTTCGGTCTAAAATAGATCATCTTCAGTGACTTTTTAAAAATAAACTGGTTTGACGGTTTGTCATATAGTTATCGGTGCTATAATATAAACAAACCGTCAAACTACTTTATTTTTTAAAAAAGTCAATGGAGGTAGTTTATATTAGACCGAACGGCGTCTGACGACATGAATGCCTATTGTGAAAAAGGCAATTTATTTCTTATCCATCAACTTATTATGGAGCTCCACAAAATTAGCATGAACGCTATAAAAAAAACCCATTGGCTTTTGTTCAATTATGACTGAGACTTGGAAGTGTAAACTGACAACCGGTAGGTGAAAATCAAAAACGCAACGGATTAGGTGTTGGCACGGCGTTCATCACTAAGGTAAAGGTCCTTGTTTCGAATCCAGTGGCCCTGCATTCAAATCCGACATACTTAGAAATGGGCTTTATTTGTTCAAAAAAACCAGCAACCTAATTCATACAATAAAATAAAATCCGTAGTAACCAAAAGAATACTTGCAGAACAGTCACTCTTATAACTCACATCTATTGTCTTTTGTGATCAATTTCATTGTGTATGCTGAACTGGCACAGGGTCGCTTATAATAATATATAAGTAAATAAAAGTGACCCAGTGCTGATTTAGCATGTGTTCACTCGTACACCAGCATCCAGCAACAAATCTTATAAACCAACAAATTTCGAAATACATGGCTATTTTCCGAGCGACGTCCAAAAAGCCAGTGTTTCATGATGTTTTGAAATTCGTAAAATTGAACAGTTCTTTCAGTTCAACTTTCAGTTCTTGTTAACAGTTTTAGATATTAAATGTATTTTTCTGGCTCTTATGAATATATATCTGAGCTACCAAAAATTTATGATTGTATTATGATTTTACATTCAATGAAAAATTCGAAGACCTGTAACGAAATTAAATCTACAAAATATGTATGAGTCATTTTATTATACTACCTGTTTCTATCTTCCATGTAACTTAGAAATCTAGTCCTCTCAGAATTCTCAGGTTTTTGAACACTGAAATCTTCCATGGTTTCTCAACAGTCTTCAGAGAAGTGAAGCCCAATCCATTTTTTTCTTTTTAACGAGAGTTCGCAACAGCAGAGGTTATATTAATCCTCGGGGTGCCGGTGTTTTTGAAAAAGAGCCCATTTGGAAGTATGTCCAGCTGCCCTGCATTCGAACCCGGGACCTTTACCTTACAATGATGAGCGCCTTGTCAACGCCTAAACCGTTCCGGCCACAGACGCCCATTGTCGTGGTGGTTATTAATTTATAAAACCCTCCTTTTTTCTGATACTATGTGTCGATTTCTTAAAGCTTAACTCATAATAATGTAAATTTTACAAAAATAATAAGAGAACTTAAAACATTTTCACACAAAAAAATGTAAACTGTTAATCTGATGATATTTTATACAAAGATTTTTTTGCTGATGATGGCTGTAATTCATGAAACAACCAACAAAAATACTTAAAAGAGAAAAAACTAAAAACTACATTGTATGAATTTATGTTTTTTCCGCAAAACATAAATTCATACAAAGACAAATTAGTCTTTCAGCATATCAATGTCAGATACAATTATAAAAATGATAATGAAATATAAAAAAAGACATCACAATTTGCCTTGATTCGCTGACGTAGTAGATTGTTTATATAAGCTCAAAACCAGATATTTGCAAACGTATCATATCGTACGTTCCAAATGTAAAACAATTCTTTTATACCTTTAGTTTCAATTCAAGTAATGAATTGACTGACATATATGTTCAAAAAATAATTTATATTTTCATATTGTTGATAAGAGGAAAAATATGTTGTCCTTTAATGAGTGGTTTACCTATTTATTTTGTAGGAACTGACGACCCTTTTGATTATTTGCTAGCAAAGAAAGGCTGTTCAATGTGCTAAGTTGTATTTCAAGTAAAATGGGCTTCAAGAGTGATTGCATTGTAATAAAAACGGTAGGAGGTTCACTTGTAAAATATTTTACCCCTCGGTAACACATCTTTGCCTTTGCTTTAATTACTTCTGCCTTATTTTGAGAATCCTAAAACTCCTTCTGTTTATTTATTAATGCGAACGAGAATCTAGTTAAAACATTTGTCGACGTGAAAGAAGGCCAGGCGTCTTATGAGGATCGGCGGAGGGAAGAGTAGAAGGACAAAAAAGTAAAAAAATAAAGATAAAATCCTGGTGTTATGACAACACGTCTAGATAAAAGCTTAGATCTAAGTTTGTAAGCTTCATCGAGCATTCTATCCATGTGAACAATGGGCTTTTCTTAGGGCACCTACGAAACCCTGCCTCACTCCTGCAAACGGAAAACGTAACTTTAACCACTATAATTTTAAAAGCAGCCGGTTTATTAATCGTTTGGTTTTGTGAGGCCGATAGAGCCTTTCAAAACATCTTTTACCGGAAACCAAGAACTCATTAACGCCGGAAAATGGCTCAACTTTTATTTGAAACAAAAACATAAATACATTTTTTTATTTCAAAAATAAGAGTTCAACTCCTAATTTAATTTTTTATTTCGTTTATTTTTATCTACAACTGCACACATATTAGGGGTATTCACGAACTTTGTGTTAACCCTGTTAACTCTATTAGGTCGTGTTAGATCGATAAAAATGATGACGTAGACTTGTAAGAATCCGCTAGTTAACATAGCTCGATCTAACAGGGTAGGGCCAATGTTAGATGTTAGGACGAAAATGTATTCACTTTGCTATCAGTTAGGGCGTAGCCTAACATGGCAGCCATGAATTTAACAGCTGTTTTTCGTTTACACGTCTTCTTCGTCATCAAATCTTATATATGCATTAATTAAATCAGAACAATACATTTCTTTTGTTAATTTATCTTAATTTATCTCTGTCTTTATAATAATAACGTTAGGATACAAAACAATTAGTCTTAAAATTATGGATTGAAAACTTTGTAATCTTTGAATATTGGAATATTTCGCCGATCCATAAGCGTGGCATTCAAATAGGTTTGGGTAAATATGTGAATGTCAAAAGTTTTTATTTTATGGTAATTTTGTTCGTCGGTTGAGTAGGTAATAAAAGGTTTTAAATCGTTTGTTGAGTCTGTTGTTTTAATCGTGTGTACGGATTGGAAGTTAGTCTTCTGTCAAATGTAAGTCCTAAATAGCTAACTTCGTCGGATAGAGGAACAGGTTCATTAAATAGGTTTGTGCTAAGACAAGTCTCACGGCGGAGTGTAGAGGTGCTCTGTTGTGACTTTAATGGGATAAACTTCATTTTCCAGAAATTGTTCCATTTTTCAATTGGTGATATTTGGTTTTGAAACATACGTGAAGCTTGTGTAGAGCTTGTTTTATGGAGGTATCATCTGCGTATGTGGCGGTAAAAGCATGGTCATATGTGGGCATATCAGAAGTAAAAATTTAATATTATGCAACAAGCTTATAGTCTGTAAAGTAGAAACAAAAAGTTAAATTATTTTCTTAACTTAATTCGTAACTTCGTTTGCATATAAATGAAAAATTCTAAAATTGTTACGTTTTTAATTATTTTTTTATTCTAAAAACTACATGGATTTTGCTCACATTTAAAACTGTATCAATGTAGGTACAAATTTGCTTTCATTTACATTGCAACAATGGCGGCGATCTTTTCATAAAATGTACATCAAAATTGAAGTATTTGCTTGACATTTGACATCAGACTGACGAGATTGTCCATCAAACCTTTATTTAAAGAGAGGCTGGAGCCAGAATTCACAACTTAAATTTGCGTATCCACTTGCAAAAGGAGCAAGTAAATGTTCGGCAGAAACTCAAGGCGGTCAATGTTTGGAGGTGCGTGCCAACACTATGATCCCAAATTTCAGATTTGATGAAAACCACAAATCAAAATACGGATAGAGCAGGCCGGTAATTTGAGATTCCTACTTGGCATATGGTAGTTGCTTTTAGCTTACTGAAGAGCTCTAAATAATACACGATATCTGTTCGATGATAATACTTATCAACTGTAGTCGAAACGCCTTGTAAGATAATATACACCCCTTTTTTATTTTTAAGTTAACATGTAAGTTCTTCTCTGTATGCCACCCTAAAGTGATAGAACGAAAAACTGCTGTTAAAGACTTAAAGTACTTAAGGTTTTTTTTTATTGTTCATAAAAAATTTATTTTTTCAGTACCGAAGAATCATTCTGTTTTTCAAAATGCCAAAATCCAGCCGATAGAAAAGATTGATGCATGAATCGAAATGCAATCATTGTTTTGTTTGAAAAATTCTACCACGCAATGGGATAATTCGTCGAGTGTTTAAAAGTTAGACAATATTATGCAAATAATAGTTTTTTTTGCCCTACTCAATCAAAGACTATTATCTGAAATGACCAGATAATAAGAAAAGAGAATAACTATTAGAAATGAAGGTGGGGTGAAGGTGCAGATTCACTTTTAGTAAATGATGGTAACTTGGTTGTAAACATCTAATCAGTGAGTAGAACCACCATTTACAAAAAGTGAAAAAAAAGGGAGAATAATTGGTGCATGAATCAAAAAATGAAATTTTTACTGCCTAGGACACGTGAATTGAACCCACTACGTACTTAGGTAACGAAGATCTCATTATGAAATAGTGTGTAAATCTGTTGAAAAAATGAATATATTGGTCGAATTTTTAGAATATTAAAAGTGTATGTAAAAATAAAATACATAACAAATAACAGATTTTCCTATTCGTGCCGGTTTGTTACTTAAGTCCACCGACAATCTAAATAACACTCCCTTTTATCGAACAATGTTTGACATACATCATCATTTTTCTTCATCTAAAAAGGCTTAACAGAGTTAACAGGGTTAACACAAGGAATACCCGTAATAATGGAGATTGCACAATAGACCTATATTGGGCGCGACTCCTGTAATCATTAACCATAACATCCAGCACCCTTTTTTTCTGATCCAGAAAGACATTCGAGTTTTCAGACCTGGCATGTATAGTTTAGGACATTCTTCCTATGAAGGGGTCAGGATGATTTTGGAAGGATTTTGGAATTTTGAATATTTTTATTAGATTGTAGTTTTAAAAAAAAGCTCGATGGCCAAGAGTTTGTCTAAAGCTGGGAACTTACTAACGAATATTAGTGATCTTTCTCTAAACCCTAAATTTCAAATATTGTGCTATATTATTTAAATTATTTTCCCATACAATGTAAAATATTATTTTTTTTAATAAAGTTAATTATAAATAATTTTAGACTGAAATAACCTTCTTTTTATGTATGATTTCTCATTGACACATTTGTCAAAATTTCCAATATTGTGCTATATTATTTAAATTATTATCCCATACAATGTAAAATATTATTTTTTTGAATAAAGTTAATTATAAATAATTTTAGACTGAAATAACCTTCTTTTTATGTATGATTTCTCATTGACACATTTGTCAAAATTTCAAACGATATATAGAAAAAAAAATATATTTATATTTAATATCTTTGTGTTCCTTGAGGTTATGTTTCAATTTGTGCTATTTTCAAATATTATGCTATTTCAATTAAATTGTAACCTCATGCAATGTAAAATATTATTTTTTAGAATGAAGTTAATTATAAAGAATTTTAGACTGAAATAACCTTCTCTTTATATGGTTTCTGATTCACACATTTGTCAAAATTTCAAACGATATAGAGAAAAATATATATATTTATGTTCAATATTTTTTTGTGGGCTTTGAGCTTTTGTTTAAAACTTGAATCATTTATCAAATGAACAGCTTTAAAAATGTGAAAGAAAGATAATTAATGTTTAATGCCTAATAAGAGGTAGGTTTCGTTTAAAACCAGAATCATTTATCGAATGAACTGCTTTAAATAAAATCTGAAAGAAAGATAAATAATGTTTAATGCCTAATAAGAGGTAGGTTTTGTTCGATATAAATAAAGAAAATAAGAAGGAAATGAGAAAATTTTGTTTGCTTTTTGTCCAAGGGAAAGTACAATAAAATGGCCAAAAATGTTAACTGTTTTAGTGTGACTTTACGTTGATGCCTCCGCTGTCAAAACTTCTGCAAGTTCATCACAACTTCCAAGAAGCACGGACACATAATCAGATGTTAAAGTTTCTCCCAAACACGGATTCCATCCCATTCGTCCACGTCTGCCATAATTCTAGAATGGAATAGAGTTTTGCACAATTTTCTGGATAATGGAAAAGTTACAGAGAACGCGTAAAGTCATTTTTTTGTGAGAAAAAATGACATTTCGGTGGAGAACTGCAGGAGGAATAGCGTCAAATGTAATAATCCAACAAATTTACATTTTGTCAAAGCTTAGAAGATTTTTTTTGTAAAAGGTATACAAAATAAAAACCAATTTATTCAGAGGAACCTGAAAGTGGAAAAAAGGCTTTTTCAGGGGGAAGGGTTTCAATCTCAGTTTAAGATGAATTCTAGGAACCCCCTTGCCACGAAGCAATTAATATGGCTAGAGTTGTCCGGTAGCTCACGCTACCATTCTCAATTATAATGCTTCTTTATCGACCCAGAAAAACGGTTTCGACTAGGTTGCTACAAAAGAAGAAAATAGTACAAAAAGATTTTTTTTTATTGTGAAATCAAACGCGGTTTTTTTAGCGGGCTTATCGGAACTGCTGAATACCCTCTTTGAGCCGGACTCTCGGCAGATATTCTGACAGATTTATTGATGGATTTATTACAGTTCAATCTCTTTTTGTGGGCCTTGAGGTTTTGTTTAAAACCAGAATCATTTATCGAATGAGCAGCTTTAAAAAACTGAAAGAAAGATGAATAAATTTATTGCCTAATAAGGGGTACGTTTTACTTGATATTTTAACATCGAGTAAAGCATTATACTTTAATATTCGCTAGCAAGAAATACAAAACCTTTTATATCCGCTAGGACACTTATTATTTGGAAAAGTTAGTTCTAGAAGGTCAATAAAGATGAATTTCGTCTTCCCTGCTTTATTGTCCAAGTATAACAACGAAGGGAACTTTTCCAAGAATGTTAACCAACCTCTATAAAATCCATTTAACCACCTTAAGTAAAGGGGAGTTTTATCCGTCTCACGGAGTGAGAACATAACTGAAATTGCGGATTATCACGTCCCCCTTCATCATTTCCTTGAACACCTCTGAATCCCCGAGAAAGGTTTTACCTCATGATGCATAACGAGAAAATGGATGGTTTTACGCTCGCTGGGCAAATTTTCGACAAAAATTCAAGAGAGAGAATTAGAATAATGCAATGGCGGAAAATTATTGTATGGCCAATTACAATGATCTAACCTTGCAAAACCAGCACATTTCATATCATCCAAATAATTTTGTTTACATTTATTCATTAAAATTTTTTAAACTTATACGCCGAGGGAAATTGTTTCTCCATAAGTGTGGGAGCGTGGGCCTTCCGACTACTAAAATAGCCCTTAGCTTCACCTGTGCGGTAATAACATTAAGACATGTGAGCCAAATGTAGACAATAGGGGTATTCACGATCTTTGTGTTAACCCTGTTGACTCTGTTAGGTCGTGTTAGATCGAGAAAAATGTTAACGTAGACTTGTAAGAATTGGCTAGTTAACATTGCTCGATCGAACAGGCCAGGGCCAATGTTAGATGTTAGGTCGAAAATGTAGTCACATTGCTATCCGTTCGAGCGTAGATAACCAACGTGGCAGACATGACTTTTTTTTTTTGCGTTATGAACAATGCATATTAGCCATGTGACAATTCGTATATGTGTGTTCAAATTTGGGGGGGGGGTTATTGTGAAAAAAGGGCCAGAGGCGACGGTGGGAATCGAAACCACGACCGCGGCGTGAGAGTCTCTCATGCTAACCACTCGGCTACCGCGGTTCCCCCAGCCATGACTTTAACAGTTGTTTTTTGTTTACAAGTCTTTTACTCTTAAATACGCAGTAATTAAATCAGACCAATACATTTCTTTTGTTAATTTCTGACCTGTCCTTATACTCTCATACATAATACATACAGACGTTAGGATACAAGTTAGGTATGCCTGCACGAATTGAAGTCATTTGATAATAATATTCGAGTGCATAGATAGCATTTTGAATGAAAGACTTGATTAATTTTCATTTTTAACTAACTTCTGGCATCTTAAAATTTAACAAAAAAACAAAACCATAACAAACAACAACAAGCCTTCAAGGAGTGTTATAGCTTTATTTTTGGTTCTACCAATCGCCACGCGCAAAATTCGGAAAAATTAACGTTTAACATGCTATGGAAAGAAGGGGGCATTCACAATCTTACTGGACATTTCTCTATTCGAGTTAACACGAGTACATCTTAGAAACATCTTGAATACCTTTTTTGTGTAACAGAAATGTTAAAATCTTTATGACGATTTTTTAAATTCTTTGTAACAGTTGTAAATCAAATTTTTAGAAATTAAAAATAATTTTGTATTGATAATAACTGATTTTGAAAAATGAAGAACGTATGTTTGCAGTTCATTACTAGGGTCAACGTTCTTTGTAAGCGTCACCTCTGTCAGTATTTACAGAACCAAGAAAATTTTTCCTAAACTTTAAACAACAACTATGTAAACATGTAAAAGTTTACTTTCTAAGTGATTTTGTGTATTGTTCAGTTAAGGTTATTATACAAAAGCAAATGAATATCATAAGATATTCAACGTTTTTTCTATTGGTGTGGTTAAATATGAGGTAGGATTAACAATTTATAAGATACTTTTAGAATTTATGGAATAAAGATGTTACAGATTTAAGTGAAATATCTCGAATACAATATTGAGAACTAAACTTTAAACAATACGTACATTTTAGTTCAATTTGCTATGTCGAAGAATGACTGTCTATTCAATGGGTATCCAGTATAACATTTATTAATAGCCAGTGTAACGGCGCTAAACACCAACAATAATACAAGACATGCGATTCGTGCGGGTTTGGTATGCTGAAAAACAATGCGAATTCCGAATTCCGTACACTGACTTACTTATCTACTATGTACCGTCTTTTTTTCTTTTCTTTTTTTTTATAACGTAAATAACGAATAATTTGATTTACACTCCCGACAAAGATGAAATTTTAGTTTTGACTAATGAACGACCTTAAAGTTTTCAATGACCTTTTCTTTATATTCCTTGATAATTTGCAGAATACGTATCTTATAGAACAACTTATAGAATATTTTCGATTTTAAAAATTTCTTAAACTATTTTAAATTATTGAATCATTTGTTTAAATTTACTTATAATATAACATGTATCTCCAGGTTATTATTACAACAAAAAACAAAATCATAACAAACAACAACAAGTCTTGAAGGCGTGTTATAGCTTTATTTTGGTTCTTCCAATCACAACACGCAGCTTTGCGGAAAAATCAACGTTGCTAGGAAAAGACTTGCTGCTTTAATTTTAGCTGAAATTTAGCTGCAAAAAATGCTCATGATCTTATTGGGCATTTCTCTATTCGAGTTAAAGGAGTTTACATCTTACAAGCATCGTTAATAGCCCTAATGTACTACTTCAAAGGGATGGTTAGGGATGGTTTTTGTGGTGGTTTTTCGTATTATTTGTATCTTCATGGTCACTATCAAAATTATCTGTTTTGATCTCTGTCGAATGTGTACATTATATAACATAAAATTTGGAACATAATGAAAAGCTTGTTTTGAATGTTTCTTAAAATTATATTTATTTTACTTACACATTTCGATTTTTTGTTTTTTTCAGGTTGGTCACAATGTTCACCCAACTTGTTCGTAATAATATATAGCAAAAACGAAGCTAATTTTGTTGATATGATGCGGTTTCCTCTTTTCATGCATTTTGAATTCTATTTTTCTTTCCCATTGATATTTATTATTACACATTTCCTTTTAATGTCATTATTTTTAATTGAGTAGAATTGTGTTTATAGTTACTACTATTAGTTTATAGTTGATTTCTTTCATTATTTTTGCACATGCTAATGAGCTTTTTCTGCAACGGCTAGTAAATTTACATGGCGTTATATATCAACTATGAATGAAAGTTATGACGGTAAGAAAAAAGACTGAGTTAGTATAAAATATGGGCTTTTAACGTAAATAACGAATACTGAGGTCATGCGTTCAGTTTTGAAACGATTAATTAAAATATGTACGAGTGTCCCAAAATATGATGGAGTAACAAGCAGTCATTTTTATGTTTTGGAACAGAAATAATTATTCGAATGTAGTTGAGTGCAAATTGCAGGGTATTGATGCAAAAAATACCAACAGAGATTTTAGTTTATATCATTAAAATATTACTATAAACGGATAGCCGGATACACACATGTACCTGTTCATATAATATAACGATTTTTTTTCGAAGTCCTGATGAAGGCGATATATTCTGCCGAAAGCTCGACAAGGAAATAAATGTTGTTTTTGTCTTCCTGGCCTCATCCCCGATCTACCTTTAGGAAAGTGTATTACTATAAACAATTAATAATAATAACTAATAAAAAAATTGTGGTTTAGATTCTACTTAGAACTGCTACTTAGTCTTAAATTAATATTTTTACCAAAACATACAAAGTGATTTTTTTAATGATCTGATAATAACCGTATTCACAATATTTAGAACATTGTGTATAAGTTGCTGAGATAAAACCTATTAATTTAAATTTCCAAAAACAAAAAACAAAGTTACTTTGCCTTTAAGATATATATTAATAAAACAATATGGGATTAACAATCTCTCTTAAAAACAACATTAAATTAAGCAATAGAGAAAGGAAATTATATTAAAAAAACACTAAAACAATTAAAATTGTTTAAAATAAAAGGCTTACAGAATAATTTATTGTCCTTACAAGTGTTTAAGATGGTTTTGGGCAATGATACCAATATTAAAATATAGAATTCTTTAACACTGGTGAATACTTCAAAGAATGTGTAGCACGCATTGATCCTGGGAGAAATCTCCCAAAATGAATGGTCTTTCATATCCCCCTCTTGCTGAAGTACTAACGAAAATACCCATAGCAAGTCCAGAATTGTGGAACAAAATGGTCGTCCTTCCTTATCTCTCTCTCACCAAACAACGGGATCGACCAGTCGCCGCAATTCGGACGTTAGAAACTCTGGAAACCTACTTCCAGTGAGAACGTGCGAATAGCGACGGCGACTAGATACAAACTAGTTGGGTTTTTGTCGTTTCACAACGACCATCGCCCCAACAAATTAATTTTTAAAAAATCTTTTAGAAGACTAATTATACTTGTGGAGACAAGCCGCCCTTTTGGGGACTAAAAACCCAACTTTTATCACCAACGAAATATCAAAGGGAAGTTATGGGGTGAAATTGGGGACGAAATGAAGACGCGTACTGAATAAACTTTCCCCCATCGGGAAATAGTTGAAGTGATATTGGGAGTAAGCAAACAAATCTTTCTTCAAGTGAGACTACATTCCCGATTCTTTCTGTTTCGTAAAAATATCGTTGACCCACTCAACTCTCCTTTTTGCTAATCTTCATCTCATTATTGAAGGGGATTTAAGCGCATAAAAATCGACGAAAAAAATTAACCATACACGCCAACTGCTTAATTGTGGACTGCTGTCTTCGCACAAAACTTCTTTTGCCAACACGTCGCTTGTGAGATTCCACACTTATTGCGCGCAAATACGCTTCCAGTGTAAATCCAGCCTTATAAGAAGTACCGAATAGACGACCTTCCTAGAATAATGATTCCACTGCTGAGCTGATTAATAATGGTCTTTATTACCCGTTTTATTGCGTCTCTGTTAGATCTCCTTTTTATAAACCCGTAATGCATTCTCGTGAAACGACCAGCTGTCAGAAATCCCTACGATAGCCAGGTTTTAATAAACGCTCCAAAAGCTTTCCTGCTGTTTTTAATTAATCTGTATTACCTTTAACCGTTAGTGATCAATACCAGTTTCTGAATTTTCCATTTGTTTGGACAAATGCAATAAACCATTGGTCTCCATGACTACCATCATATCCAAAATAATGTCTGTATTTTTTTATTCATTTATTTTATAATTATTTTTGGGAAGAATAAATTACCCTGACCAATTATTTTATAATTTTGCACTTATCATATTGGTCAGACTATTCGTATTGGTTTTTCTATCGCAAATCTTTCGCTATCTTCAGTGTGTCCATTAATTGAAGTCATTTTTATAAAGGGTGGAGAGTGGTGTTAATTGTCCCTTTTGTTTTTAGTGAATTACCTCTAGGTGTTTTATTGGTCTTTGTGATCATCTTTCCAGTTTTTAAATTGGTGAATTATATGGTAAATTGGTCAATGTTTTGTCCTAATTTGACAAATAAAGTCGTTAGTTTATATGTACCTTTTCCCGGTGTAAGTAATGTGGCCCAATTAGAGTCTGTTTTCGTAATACTTTTTTTTAAATATAGCATTTTCCTATAAAGGTTGCTTCTATAAAACATTTCTTTCTACCTACCATCTAACGTACATAAATTAGTTAAATAAATAAAAACATATAAATTAAATTTAGTATACCTTTTAGAGGACTAATGCAACGTATAATAAAAAATATTGTTATAAAAAGAGTAAATACTTCTACGATAATATTAACTACTATAACCAACAATTTTTGAAGAAAAATCATTTAAATTTTGCTGAAAATAATAAAATCAGACCATAAATTATGTTTGATCTCGTTTACTATATAAGTGATTTTTTATTCTTGCAACTATAGATTTTTTCATAATATTGTTTAGCCGGTAATTTAGTGAGTTGTACTTTTATTAATTATAAATGTATTATTGATCAAAGGAGGAGGTGACTTAATTTGACTTACTGCTTTCTGCTGATTTAGATTTAGATCTCTGGACTTCTATTGAAATAGAAATTAAAGGTTTTTACTATAAGTTAATTGACATTAACAGTATAATTTATTAGATCTATCATATATAGTTGTCTGATTGACCAAATTACTTCTTTCAATTAATTAATCTTTTTACGTAATGGTTTGCTTGAAATGAAAAAGCTAGTGTCACGAACGGGATTCGAACCCAGCGGCGTATCCCGCTCGTGACACAACCTTTTGCATTTCAACCAAGACCTTACGTACAAAGATTAATTAATAAAAAGTATAATTTATTTTGTATCAAATGATTTTGATCTTGCGTAATCGTCGATTCCAAAGATACATTTTGACGTCAAACAAGAATGCCAACTGAACATTCATAAAAACAAAATACCTCCATGTTAACCAATGAATCTCTTTATTTACTTATTTGTTAATAATAAATTGAATGTAAGTTATATTGAATTTATTTCATAATTTCTGTTTTCTTGTTGGTGGAAGTGCGCTGTTTGATATCGGTCAAGCCCGTCGGCCCATTTAAGTTTGGCTCCGGGGCTTTCACAACTAAGTAATTTAAGACTTGAACACATGCAAATTATAAGTTTATTGTACAACGCACATTATCTCATTCATTGCTCATTCAAATATTTTTCAACCTTTTTGTACAAACCAATCAAAACAATACGAATATTTCAATCAAAACTTATATTATATTTTGTCCATTTCTATCAAAACGTTTAACTCGTCACATAAACATACGTACACATGTGTAATTAATTGAATTAGATCGCAACGGTATTCATGCTGACAAAGTGAAGCTCCACGGGCTATCGACATAAGGTCATTTCAGACCCAAATGCGTGTAATTTTTTCAACCTAACCTCACACTCTGTTTTAAATTAAATTTTTCTAGTTTACATATTATTCACTGGTGTTGTGTGGTGGAGTAACTCAAAGTACATAACCTTTACACAAACCATATTATAGCTAATATAATTGAATGGTCATGGTGTCAATCAATGGTCTACCAACGACCTTCTCACAATACCCATTCATTCTAATATATACAATATCGCAGACCATAACACTTAATACTACTTACACATATTATGTTTATGAGCATTAATATTTACTACAAAAATCGGTACAGAGGACGCGAATACTTCCTAGCAATACATGTCGACACTCATGGTACAATTGTGAGAAAATTTCGAACTACCTAAACGTAAACCCACACCCCTGACTACATGTATTCCAAAATTTCGTACTCCGTAAATTTTAAAAAGTAATCTTAATTTTTTTAATATAATTAGTAGCGGAATTTAAGTTGTCTAGTAGATAGCTTGGGATTTTATTCCCATCTATGTATTTATTTTTCATACACATACACATTTTTCCCTATTCTGTCTATATACCTATCTATCTATCGTTCTCACTATAACTATCTATCTTTATATCTATCTGCGTATATACCCATCGATTTTATTTACTTTTCCAAGGCCATAACTTTTAGTCTGACTCAAAGAAACTTTTATAAATTTAAAGTTGGCGTTTCTTTGAAAATTTTATATGTTTAAATTTACTTATAACTAATTAATCTTTATATAAGGTATAGGTTGAGATAAAAAAGTCAGTGTCCCGAGCGGGATTCGAACCCACGACCCTCGACTAAATACGCCGCTGCTCTACCATTTGAGCTATCGTGACTTCGATACACTCGAACACTAAATTCCCATCCCAAACCCAGCTTTCGAATTCTCCCACCTTTTGCCATTTTTTTTATCTCAACCAATAACTTATATAAAGATTAATTAATTGATTAATTCGGTCAATTGGACCCCGAACTCTAATGAATTTACTTATAACGCAGAAATGCTCAGATTTCAAAAGTCATAATTGGTATTCATTATCAGTGCATTTTAACATTTCTTTTCTCTCTCTATCTCACTCTCTCAATCGATCTAGTAATCTGCTATCTATCTCTTTCTCACTATCTCTCTCTTTCTCTTTTTCTATTTATCTATCTCTCTATCTATCTACCTCTATTCCTTACATTTTCGATACCAAGAGCAATTAATTTTGCTATCAATTGAAATGATAAGTCGTTCTAGGTTGACGAAGTTGAAAAAGATTGATTTCGTTCTTCCGAAATTTAAGGAAATAGTTTTTTTGCGAATAACTCGAATGTTTTACAATCAACTAAAGGAATTATCAACATTTACAATAAAATCCAAACTTTAGACAATACATACTTACTCGGAACTAATGGATTGATGGTTTCTAAGTTTGCGGATCTGCCAAATTTTCGAATATTCAAAGATTACAAAGTTTTCAATCTCAGATTTTAGGACTAATTGTTTTTGCCCCTTTTCATGTAAACAAATGGCATTTCGCAGAGTTTTTTCATAAGTCAAATGTTTTTCATTCATCAAAACTTATAAAAGCGTCTTCATAAGTACAAGATCACACTTATGGATAAATACAATTTCTCCACAAAACCGGCTGGAAAGAATTTAGATAGGAAACCTCTCAAATGATTAATTCAGAGTGGTTGCCAATAGGAAGCTTCCTTTATAATTCCAATTAATGTCACATGTCAAAATTAAATCAAATCTGCTGGTTGTTTATAGTACTATTCAGTTGTCGATATTAATACATGAAATAAAAAAAAATATGGCTCGGGGTTTTTGTCAAAAACCAAAATCAATAAAAAATAACAGTGAACAGAAGTTAAACTCACCCTGTGTATTATTTTGTTTATGACCTAATTAAAGCCTGTATATGACTTAATTATGTTCGGCACTTCATCATTATAAAGTACAGTTCCCGATTTCAAATCCATTCCTCATTAAATCCCGACTTAGTTACGGATTTTTTTTTTTATAAGAAATTTTGTCAAACACTTAAATCTGAAATAAACGTGTAATAAAAAATATTATTTTTATATATTACATGAAAAATTGTTGATATGAAGGAGTCCACATTGCACGGACTAACTACAATAATGTATTGTGCTTCTTTCTACTGTGAATCGGTATACAATTTTTACATTTATATTTATCAAGTCAAATTTAAATCAAAACAATTGAAAAAATTGGTAAAAATATTCTTTATCAAAGCTCGAATTGTTGTTCCTTCAGAATCAAGTTGTTTGAACTGTTTAGAAAGCAAGTACAAAGAACATCGAAACTTTTCTCCCAATTTGCGCGCTACATTTTATTTTAAAGAACTCTGAACTTTTCACTCCCCCATTGGTTACACCCTGCTTTTGTTACTCGAATTCTCTTGCTATTTACGAAGTTTCATCGACTTGTATAAATTTTTATTGACTCTTTGGCATGCCTGTTTGACAAACTTTAAGATAACTTCAAAGCCAAAGAATAAATGCATAGCGAGAAAGTCCACTGTATGATTTTAATAACTCATCAATCTCTCTTACATTTACCTAGTGCCGAGATCAATGCGGCAAAACCGCAACGTTTTATTTTCTGAGCATCGTCTTTTATTAAAAAAAAGTTTATGCATACTGCACATAAGGATAATTAACCTTTGTTACTAATTATTATAATTTTGCTCAATTTACAAAAAAATATAACCAGTATGTGTGGTGATTAGTGACCGTTAATCGATAATTACTCAGAAATCGTGAGATACGGTCTGGTGTGATGTAGGTTTCAGAAAAACATTTTCTTTGTCATGCCAACGTTTCGATCTTTATTGAGATCATCTTCAGGGCTCAAAGTGTTTATCTTCTGTGTAATGGTGCCATTCTTGCGAGTCGTGTTGAGAGTGCCTGAACACTTTGAGCCCTGAAGATGATCTCAATAAAGATAGAAACGTTGGGACGATAAAGAAAATGTTTTTCTGAAACCTACATCACACCAGACCTCATCTCACGATTTCTGAATAATTAATAATAAACAGTAATATTAAAATAGAAAAATAGTTCAACAATATTATTTTAGAAATGGTTATATTATATAATTTAATATTTTGTTTAAGTCGTGAGGAGCGGTCAAGAATGAGGTAGATTAGAAAAACACCTTTTTCATTTGTTTTCAGACGTTTCGACCTTTATTCGGGCCATCATCAGGACCTGGGTTAGGTTACAAAACAAATGTTGATTGGAAAAAATACAATTTAAGATGTAAATATAAATTTTGAACCAAGTACTCACATAAAGTTTGACGATATGCTTGGGGTGTCATGTTGGTTTGGGTGTTATGAAACGTGAATTTGTATTCTGCTGTTTTTATATGACAAATCATGAAATACACATAATTTAATTCTTTAAGGTTCATAATTCTTGTTTGTAATTGAATATTAACTGGTGAATAACGCACGCTAGTGGATTTTTTGATAAAGCATATTTCACCTTATATTAACTTGCGTTGAAAATGATTGCCACTGGCTGCAAAAACGGGGGACTAGAGATGACCAGAATAAACATTCCATCCATTTAAGTTAAAAAAACACCATGTTCCCGCTAAGTAATAATCTCTGAAAATAAAAACATACCAAGCTTATCCGCATTGGAGATTTAAGTCCTCGAAATTTTCTAGGAACAGTTTACTTTTAATATCTTTTTTATATAAGGTAATAAATATAATAAATACAAATATCCAGGTCTTTAATGCTTACCGCATTGGATGTTGAGCCCATTTTAAATTGAATACCGCAAGAAAACAACATATCTCGGCTGAATTTATTAAACTAATGAATTTCCCCTTCAATTCATTAGAATGGAAACAGCCCATTGTCATTTATAGTAGCTTTTTATAAAAGTAATAAACACAGAAAAGGGTTGGGTAAAGCAGCCGATAAAGCAGTGATAAAAAAAATATATCTATCTAATATATTTATATATACAGGGTGTTAAATGACACGGTAGAATTTCTCTAAGACCAATGACGCTATCAAAAAAAAAGTTTAACATTTTTCAGTCTAGTTTAAAATTGAAAAGTGATGAACAAATAGCAATCCAAATTACTGTTTTTCTAACTTTTGCTATATAATTTTTGACTAATTTAAAATCCAATAGCCCGTTGTTTTCAGGGTAAAAACCTGTCTGAAATGTTGTGTCTGGATGTAAAGGGTGGAATTTGAAACTTTGAAGTTGAACTGGACTGAGGTATCCTGCATAATGTGTTACCTACAAACGGTTTTCTACATCACATTAAATGTTAGAACTACCTCCCTGCGTATAGATCTAATGATTTAGCCTTTTTGACCGGTGCTCTGAGGCATAGAGTCAGGAGGATGGATTGGCAATCATTTTCTTTCATTTGTCGCAGTTCAACATATGGTTGCTGGGCGCAGACGCTGTTTTTTTAAATTGTCCCACAAATAAAATGAAGTGGAGTTTAATGGGGTGCCGAGAAGGCCAGCAGGTCCTAGTCACCTATTTTGGAAATGACGATTCAAATAATATCTCATCTGCAAAGAATTGTGTTCGGGGCATCCATGAAGATGGAGAATGATTGTTTGTTGCCGTTGCAGAGGAATATCATCTAATTGAGTTGGTAAAACCTCTCTCAAAAATAGAGGAACTGAGGACCATTTAAATTATATTCTTAGAACTAAGGGCCAATTAATTTATTTCCGAGAAGTCTACACAAAACATTGATACTATGAATCACCTGATGATAATATAGTACGAACTTTTCGGATTTACCTTTGCCCATCTTCGTAAATTCCAGAGGTTTAGTATGCCATTAGAGGTGAACTTGCATCCATCAGTCCGTAGGATGTATGGAAGAATGTTTTCTTCAGCTTTTTAAATCGACATTTGTGCAAAGAACGTTAGACTCCTGTCATAATCAGAGTCCCGAGGTTCCTAGACTAGATGAGAGCTATAGGTCCGGAGAACATCTGTAAGTTTATTTTTTAGAAAACCTAAAACACTTCCAAAATTTTGTAGAAAGGAATTGGGATTTTCGTGAACATATAGCTAAAGTCCATTGGAGTTCGTGGTCCAATTGACCGAAACACATCTTTTAAATTAATTAATCTTTATGAAAGGTTTTGGTTGAGATAAAAAATTCAGTGTCACGAGCAGGATTCGAACCCACGACCTTCGGCTAAATATGCCGCTGCTCTACCACTTGTGCTATCGTAACATCGATCCACTCGGACACTAACTTTGAAAAATGGAAAAAAGGAGGGAAAATTCGAAAGGTTGGATTGAAGTGTCCGAGTGGATCGAAGTCACGATAGCTCAAGTGGTAGAGCAGCGGCATATCTATCCGAAGGTCTTGGGTTTGAATCCCGCTCGTGACACTGACTTTTTTATCTCAACCAGTAATTTTATTAAATTGCAGTAAAATATTCAGCTCCTCATCGAAATTGCTAGTTTCTTGCTGATCGTACACAACTGATCCGAATCTTCTGATATTGCTAGCAATAAGAATAAATGTTTTGTGGTTTATTCTTGGGGCATAATGATATTTTTCGGAGTAAGACTGGGCTGGTCCGGACTGGAATACCACCACTGTCAATAAAGCAGTCGTACATATCAACTTGTTATTGGTCGGAAAATGTGCTCTTCGATTCATTTTGAATGGAATACTAAATGTAACGGATTGGTACTACTGCAAAATTTATTTACGTCCAGGAATTAAGATTTGCTCCCATACAGCGAATTTGTGAACAATAAAGAAATGTAAACAATAAAGGCATTAATGTTTGTTTAGTGAAAAAGCAAATTACTGGAATTAACAACGAAAGAAACGATTTGCGTCTTTTCAAAATTTTTGCCATAACTTTGTAACTTTTTGACCAATTGGATATAGTAAACACCTATTTGTTTTTAATAGCGGCATTGGTTCAAGAGAAATTCAGCCACGCTATCTTAATTGGGCACCCTGTACAATAATGATACGTACATATCTCTCCCTTGTTTTTAGTGGCCCTAAATTCTTATCCAACGTACTGACATATCGGCTTTTTTTCCAAAACACCGGAATTATAGGGCTTAATTTGACTTTCAGTTGAAATATCGTAACAACATCAATAATAAATCAAATAAATATTTTCGTTTAAACCGACATTTTGTAAAATATTAATTTTTGTTTCGCCACACAACTGAGAGAGAAAGCCCTAAGGCGATATCTGAGGAGGGTAAACTTTCCAGTTGTGAAATTATCCGATGAACTGTTGACAGCAGTTTGGTCAAAACTGATTATCTCTGGTACGCCCACTTTTGTTGTTTTAAGTGAAAAGTAACTCCTTTCTACAGGAAACGGGCCTGAAGGTTGTCAACAATGATACTATCACTTTTTGTTACATTATATAATACCTTGTCACTTATTCTTTCCGGCTTTTTCTTTTGTTTATCATTAAACTGCAGGTCTGTACTTTACCCAGTGCATTGTCTTATAAATTAAAATAATTTTATGTTTAATGTTACAAAACTTGATTAACTTCTGACAAAGATAAATACGATTTTGGTTAATAAAACAGCCAGTAATTACTATAAAGTAATTAAATTATTCTCTACTTCATGTTGGTAATTAAACAAAGGGCCTTTGCTATCTGATTAGAAGAATTCTGGCAGTCCACATCTTCAATTACTCTTCTTCCTATATCCAATATTAGTTGCTTAATTGTTGTCGTCAACTCTATTTGAATCGGGTCCGATAAGGCTCTCAGTCAATTGAACTTGACGCTGGAATCCATAATGAAGCAGCTCCTGAATTTGATCTGTTCTACATATTCTGATTAAGCCAGTTTCGTGTTTGCACGTCGACACTCTCAATAACAAATTATGTGTCTAACATACTGCAATATTCAAGAGGAACTTTTTTTTACAAAGCATTAAATTCAATTTGTGAAACAATATATAGTCGTAAATTATAAGTACACTTAACAAAATTGATTGTTTCTTAGGTTACTTACTACCGATTTTTTTCAACAAATTAGACAAAATATTGTTATTAAATAATTATTCAGAAATCGTGAGATGCGGTCTGGTGTGATGTAGGNAACCTACATCACACCAGACCGCATCTCACGATTTCTGAATAATTATCTATTAACGGTCACTAATCACCATACATTATTATTAAAAGTTTTAACGTTTGATTAAGAATGGGTCTAGTTAATAACTTACTTAGGTGTCCGCGAGGCCTTCTCGCCGGAGAGAGTGGGAGGTAACAGGCTATTGACATAAGGGTTTGTGTGACTGGATAATGGTTTGAGAGATTGCTCATAGCGGTTTTTGCTACTTCTATGACAAATTGGATATTAAGCTTATTGTGAATGGTATGATTGGATACATAGAAAGGATCATTGATGATGGCTCGGACGATTCCTTTGTTGAACCTAATGTTCGATGCCGTATATGTCTAAAAATAATCTCAAAAATGAACAGCGATATTGCCAATTTTGTTGTGTACTTTTCCAAGCATTTTTATTTTATTGTTATTATAAAATGCATTAAAGTTTATTTGAAATTATTATGTTTTCTATTGAAAGAAAATGTAATTACGGGATTTTGAGACCTAACGAAATATAAGTTTTTAATTCCATAATTTTGTTTATTGGACACAAATATATTTTTTAAACAATTAATACTGTGTATCGTGTCATCTGTTAGCTAAAACCTCTGTGCACCTGTTAGGCATGCCGTTATAAGGTTGTCACTAATATCATAATCAATTTCAATTCTCAGATGTGGCAATGTTGCACTCAGCTGTTGCAGGTCAACTGGCTGAGGACGGTGATCGAAAAGCCCTCTCTGCAACGCATCCTACATGTGTTCAATGGGACGCCTGGAGACAATGAGGGAAGGGCAGATAGGATATTTTCAGAACTTCTAAACATTGATGAACAACTCTGCCTCTTTGAGGTCTTGCATTGTCATCCAGAAATCGAAATCCCTGCCAATGAGATCCCTGGTTAGAGGGATGTATCCCTCGAAAATGTCTTGGCCATAACGGACTGTGGTGAGGTGTCCGTAACCAATATTGAGTCCAGTTTGTCTTTCTGTGTTAATCCTAGCCAAGACCATTACACCGCCACTCCCAAACGATACTAAGGATGGCTGAACTATGGCATTGTATGCATCCCCTCATCTCAGTAGACACTTCGGCGCCTGCTATCACTATACAGATCGAAACGTGACTCATCAGTAAACATTACAGCAGTCGAATTGGTTTTCTCTTCTTGGCGCTCGTCGCACCATATTCTCTTTAGTTGCTGGTGGCGGGTTGGTGTTGGGTCTCAAAGGGGCTAACGATGTGAGGCTGATAAGGGTAGAAAAGTCCTTCCCTAAAATCTTGTATTTCATTAAGATGTGGCGGGCACTACGGAAAGGGTTTGATCTTGCAGCAATGACAATGGTCTCTCTTAGGATCATAGTACGCTCAGATCCACTACCAGGCCTCCTATTGGCAATTGTAATCTCTCGGAATCGATTAAAGCCCGGGAGACTACGCTCTGAGAAACGCCAACTTCCTATGTGATATCCTCTTGCCGGAGACTTCGATGACTCAATCTCACAATAATATTACGAACTTCTGGTTCAAGATGATGTCTTTACATGGTTAAAGAGAAAAAACCGGACTAAAATGTAAAAAAAAGTGTTTGTGTGATATAAATTATTCATTTGTCAGTTTTGATCATTTGTACAACGATCTGTTAAGATGTCTTAAGCGTCGGTTTAGTCTTGTCTTTAGATTTGCGTGTGTGACATCCATGTCGTTTGTCAATGTATATTCCAAAGAGCGGACTACGTTAACTGGTGGGAAAAGGATATTATTATAGTGGGTATTCTCCGAAAGGTGAAAGAAACATGTCACTTTTTTCTTCATTGTCATCTTCCACTGCTCAAAAGATGGGACATGGGTTTGAACGTTTCTAATAGACATGAAAAGATCTTTATGGGATCAAGTGAAGACGGTTTCATCCGAAAAAGTTGTAATTTGTTCAGAAAAGATAAGAATGTCTGCAGTATTCAATGTTTAGAGGATGGTTCCTACGATAGGAATCAGGAGGTAGGTAAAAGGGAAAAATCTCTTAAGCTTACAGACCAACCTTGAATGACATACCCGATAAAAGGATTGCTTCCCATCTAGGAATACCCCGGAGCAGCACTCCTTTCGCTCAACAGCGGTCGTTATTATGTCTTCAACGCAACAGCACTGCTGAACAGTTGAATGATAACGTCTGAACCCAAACTCGAGATCATAAGATTAGAATAATAGTTTACTATTTATTTTCAAACAATGATTTGGTTATTAAACCCTGGAAGGAGGTAGAAATAAAGAGTGACACACTATATGATCTTGTCAAGGCGAAAAACAATTTTCATTTTGTTGCTTGCAGTCCCATTTAAAGTTTGAATCTTGAATCCCCATCTCAACCTGCAACCACTCGAATTTTCCTTCTTTTTGCAATTTTCAATTGTCGTGTATCAGGATTCGATTCTCGGCGACATATGAAGTGGAGTTGGTGTCCGAGTGGATCAAGTCACGATAACTCAAGCGGTTAGAGCAGCGGCGTATTTAGCGCGGTCGTGGGTTCGAATCCCGCCCGTGGCTCTAACTTTTTCATTTCAACCAAAATCTTACATAAAAAAATTAAGTATTTAAAAGAAATAATTTGGTCAATAGACAACTGAATATGATGGAAGTTAAATAACTGCTCTGCGGAAGAGACTTTTTAAAAAAGAAAGTTTTATTATACAAGATTTTTCTTTTATTATATTTTTTTACGAGGATATATGCACCCTCGGGGTGCCTATGTTTTCGAAACAAAGCCCATTTGTAAGAATGGTGGGTTCGAATGCAAGGCCGCTGGATTCGAACCCAGGACCTTTCCCTTACAGTAATGAGCGCCGTTTCAACGCCAAAACCGTTGCGGCCACAGACGCCCCCATTTGTAAAAGTTTACAAAGTGGAACCGACACTATAACGGACAGAACGCAACAATAAGAGTGAGCCCCCTCGTAGTAGATACAAGAGGTTTTATATATATTTGTTTAATTAGTTTAATTGGTCTAAGGGCTGATGTGTTTGGCTGCGATGATAAGAAGGGCGCTTTATCGTCTCTGGCCCCTAGGCTAATTGGGTCCTCGATATCTGGCTGGCTGATAATCTGTCACCTCTGACCCGCTCGACTTACCTGAAATGCTGGTTTTCTACATGACGTGTAGGTCGTTTCTATAACTTGGATTTAATTAGCTATAATAATATTTCCAAGTGTTTCATCTTCCCTTCAGTCCTAGGAATCATGTAAAAATTACTGTTCAATTTTGTTAACGTATGACTTTTTCTTCTCGGTTTTATCATCTTGTTACTATGGTGTGCAACCTTATGGGAATAAATATATTAACTTGAGTAAAAGCATGTTACGAAAAGATTAATGTGCACAAAGGAATGAAAGTATTTAGCTATGAATTATGTGTAGTAATAACAAGAGTATGGCTCTTGTAGACAATAGTAAGACCCGGTTAACTACATTAGTCCATCATGCTAACAGCGTGCATTATGGTAACTTGCGGCTCCGTTCACCGGGAAACTTCGTTATAAAGAACATTTCCCCAATAACAGATTGGCTTTTTGGCTTTCCCATTAACTTCCTTCTGTTCTGATTAAATCATAATAACTGAGAACATGAATTATAAAAATGACTCAAATTAATGAACAGTCATTCTCTTTTGTTTAAAAAGGAAATAGAAGTATGTTTTGTTAAATAATGGTAATATTTGCAATAATCGAAATAAAGCAAGATGATTTATTTTAGTTAACACGAAAACATCCTAAAAAATGGAACAAAAATAATAACTTTAGCATTTTCTCCATGGTGAAATCTCATTTTCGTAAATACGTTCCCGTTTCATTAACTCTTACGTCTACACTGAAGAAGAAATCATTAATCTATTGTATAAAGTTGCTAAGATAATTAATAAATACATAAGTGAAGTCTTATTCTCATCTTAGTGAATAAGAATCCGAATTTACATAAAATTTGTAGATATAACATATTTATTTAACCAATATAACTTAGTCCTTCAAAACGTAATTTTATTTTTCGAATAATATAATGTATTAAAAGGAAGTTAAGCAGGGTTGCATAGTCTATTCCTGCTCGACCTTTTCCTCGATGACCTGCACACGGACTGAAAGATAGCATTTTTTAGATTGTGATTTTCAGAAGAGATAGCACCCTGAAGTCGTCAAAATGTTGGTTTTTTAAACAGAAAGAATAGAGTTGTTGAACGAATATAATTATTAACGACTATTCGAAGCAGTCGAAAAACTTCTGAAGAACTTTATCCGGAAATTACTTCCTCTTCGTAATCAAACTTTGATTTATTTACAAACGTCTACAGACTTTATTATACATAGATACATTGTATATGGACCTTCATTTAGAATCATCAGGACAACGACCTACTGGTATGGCATTGTTTTTCAAAGTTTCAAGTTAACCAGTTCTACATTTGATAAGCTTTCATATTGACCGAATCTTTATTTACTCTTGCAGTTCAGAAAATTGTATTTACATTAATATTTCCAATCAATTCTTCCTCCACCCATTTCTAGTTCTAAGAGGTAGAATGTACTGTTGAATTTTTGATTTTTTCTTTCTGGTCTCTCTCAATTCTTTGCTAAGTTGTATTACATTGTTAGAGTAAATGTGTTTTTTAGAGTTAAAGCATAATGTGATGATCTCGTTTTTTACGAATGGTTGATATGCAGCAAAAAATTTCATTTGAGAAAAGAGTGTAATGTGATTTCGTTACAAATAAACGTTTAAATTATGTTTAAACGTTAAATAAACGTTTGTTACAAAAAAGTGAGGTCAAAAATTTCTGTGAGGACACCATTGTAATTGAATCAATTATATTTCAATTGACTTGATGAAAACCGATCTTCTCTCATGTTTCTTAAATGCAGCCCATATGCATTAAACCCCTATTCAAATGATTTCTTTAGAGTAATATTATCCTACGTAAAGTTAAAAAAAAATTGTGCAATTATAAATAGGAGTGGGCCAGAATATAACTCTATAGAACACCCATTTTCACAGGAAGCAAATTTACAGGTTTTTCACCTGTTTTTATTCTGTCTGTTAAATAAGAAGAAAGGATAGACTATCAAGCGAGCCCCTCACTTATCAAATGTAGAGGGAGTGGTGCAGGAATCTACATACCAAAATTAGGAATCAGCATCTCCTCCCCTCTTNCAATATATATCAAGCGAGGCTAAATTCATTACTAGAAAGTCACGTGGATTCGACTCAAACTCCTTTCTCACATCCAGAAATACTTTCTTTAAATATTCCTAATCGTTATTTGCAAAGTTAATGCTGCTTACCCTGTAAATTCCTAATGTGCCGAAATCAAAAGTGGATGCATGAGAATAGACTACGGAACAAAATCAAAGAGTTAACTTTGACGGACAAAAAATCTCTTTCAACCCAAATCAAATTTATCCCGATCGTATGAGGAAGTAAGTAGTATTTTGGTCCACTTGCTAGTTTGGATGCTAAACTTGGAAAATTGAAAACAACCGCATCCGTTCACCCAATCTAATATTCGCCAAAAAATTACCTATTTTGTGCAAATATGTGTACGTAAACATGGTACGTTCAGTCTTTAATAAGACATCCAAATGATAATCTATATCTACAATAGTCGTACTCATGTATGTTCATGATGAGTACATCATGGTCAAGGACGTCCGTTTTTAAATTTAATTTGTCTTTACATTCTTTCATATACAATAAAAAGAATAGTCAAAACCCACTAAATCAAACCCAAAAACACATGCTCACACTCGCGACAGAAAGAAAGAGGAATACAGTTCTTTAACTGAAGTTGCTGTCAATAGTCAATTGGAGTTGGGGGTGACCGAAGAGATAAGCTTAGTATGTCATTAGAGGTGAATTTGGATTCATCAGTCCATAGAATGTTTGGAAGAACGTTTTCTTCGGCCTACCAAATCGACGTTTGAGCAAGAAACGTTAGACGCCTTTCATAATCACAGCCCCGAAGTCTCTGAACAAGACGAGAGCGATACTGCTTGACGTCCGGAGTACATCTGTAATTTTATTTTTTGAAAAACCTGAAACCCTTCCAACATTTCAGAGAGAAGAATTCAGATTTTTGCACAAATACAGTTAAATATTCATCTCCACCTCGATGCTACGCTGCCGGTTTCTTTTTGACACAATTTTGTCATTTTTTGACCAATTTAAAATCCGATTGGACCATTCTTTTCACCGTAAAAATCCCTTTAAAACTGTCAAGATGTATAGGGTCCTATTTGAAATTTTGAAGTTGAACTGGATACCTTGAATAATTTTTCTACAAAAAAGTTAAAAATTTGAAGCTATACAAAAAAAATATTAAACACGTTTTTTTATAGCGTCATTGGTTCATGAGAATTTCAGACGAGCCGTCAAAAACGGACACCCTGTATATCCAACCACATTATGAGGCCGGGAAATGCAACTAACATCGTTAATCTAGGTTTTATAGATACACTTTGATCAATTTTCGTTATTTTTTTCGTTTCCAAAAGTTGAATCAAGATTGTGCTCATTTCAATTTCATATGTGTAAAATTTTAAGCAAAACTCAAAAATTAAAAATCAAAAGAAATTGAAAATAAATTAATTTTTTTCATAGAAGTGGGCTTGCCGTCAAGGTTCTCTTTTAATATCTCGGAAGATGGATTACAACCACTTTACTTTGCTTTTCTGAAATTAAGAAGAAGAGGAATGGAATGATTCGATCTCAGAACCACTAGCTACCAATTTATATAGGATTCAATCACTTACGATAATTCTGTTTATTAATGTTTGGAACAATGTACTGACATTTAAAACCATGATAATTATTTCAATTAATTAATCTTTATGTACGTATTGGTTCAAATGAAAAAGTTAGTGTCACGAGCGGGATTCGAACCTACGACCTTCGGCTTTATTCGCCGCTATTCAACCACTTGAGCTATTCTGACTTCGACACACTCGGACACCAACTTTCCATCTCAACCCCACCTTTCTATTTTTTCTTCCTTTTTGCCATTATTCTTACATAAACAGTAATTAATTGAAAGAACATATTTGGTCAATCGGGCCACGAAATTTAATGGATGGAACGATAATTATGGTTATTAAAAATTATTATGTTTGGAAAAATGTATTGACATTTAAAAACAGTTACTTCGGGCCTCTCCTCAGATTAAAGATCATAGGTCACAATCCAGATCATTTCAGTATTAACTTAAGCGCAATCCAATTAAGAGTCGCAATTTGCAATAAAAAATAAAAAGCCCGTAAAATTATTTAGATAGGCAAAAAGGGCAAATAATTATTAGTCGTTGGAATATATTGAGTTTCTTTGATCAGTATGACGTTTCCAAATGTAGATGATCGCCTTTAATGATGTACTTAAGAATGATTACTAACTGAATCACATTCATCAGGACCTACCGTCTTTTATTTCGCAAAGTTAAACGCAGGACGAATTCATAATTACGTCAAGCATGACGATATTATGACAGGGGGAAAAAGTTAGCCATATTGCTAATCTTTAAAAAGATTTTGCATGTTTTAAAGTCTTTTGAGACCAGCTTTACATACTGAACTCACACATTGGTCGCATATAGAAGTACAACTTTAAAAGAACTTTATTTGAAGGTTATTTTGTATTTGAAGAGACGGTAGAATTAAGGGAAGGAAATGTGAATAGGGTCGTAATTACAAATTTTCCTTTGGTGCCTAAATTGTTTATATGTGTGCTGAAGGTTAATTTAGAGTCACATAAAAGTTCCAGATAATTAACTGTGTTTGCGAACCGTACAAAAGTGAGCTAGTCAATAATTACAGAAACTGGCATTTGACTTTTTATTGAACATACCTTTCAGTCGGACTGAGCAGTTTAAAAGAAGAGAATAAATGTATTGATTTTTTATTGAAATCCTATTTCGGCAAATTTTAATAACCTAAACCGCGTACCTGATGACTATAAAAAAGAAATAACAACAGTTGTAACCAGGTGAGAAAATGGTTGAAACAACACAACGAACAAGGGTCAAACGAACCGAAACCAGGAGGAATTTCATTAATTAGGCCTCACTCGAATTAGCGTCTCTTGCTGTCGCGGTGGGATAAATTAATTCCATGGCACTGATTAATAACAAGAAAAGGGGGAAACCCGAGGGAACTGCCATTTGTAATAAATTGGGTTTAGACAGACTTAATTCGCCGCCCGTGCTTTCCGACGGGCAGAACGATCGACAAAGCTTCCGCGGAATTTAAAGCTCCCTGGAGCTTACATCAACAGCGAACTATCTTCGTTAAAAATTATTTTCTTCTACTTTTACATTTTTTTATTTTTCATATAATCTAAATTAACTTAAACTATTAACTATTTATTGTGCAGCTTTCTAGCTAGTATCTGCAGAATAAGGTTGTGATTGACTCTATGTTGCAATCAAATAAAATGACTTTTTAACAAAAATTCGAGTTTAATATTTTTTAGCCTAGTTTCAAATTTTTACCTTTTTTTGTAGAATAATTACACCGGGTACCTCAAGCGCAGTTCAACAAGAGTAGGAAATTCTTGTCAGCCCTCGTTCGAAAATTCCAACGGTTTGGTATGCCATTAGAGATGAACTTGGATTCATCAGTCCATAAGAGCTGAAAATTTTACTGTATGTTCGCGAAAACCTGAATTCCTCTCTCCGAAATGGTGGAAAGGTTTCATGTTTTTCAAAAAATAAAATTAGACATGTACTCCGGACTTACAATTTTTAACCTTATCGCTTTCATCTTGTCCAGGGATTTAAGGACTCTGATTATGGCAGGCGTCTAACGTTGCTTACACAAATGTCGATTTGGGAGGCTGACGAAATATATGCTATGAACTAATGAATGCAAGTTCACCTCTAATGGTATACTAAACCGTCAGAATTTTCGAACGTGGACAGAGGAAAAATTCGAGAATTTCGTCTTGTCATCAATCAGATGGTTCACAGTATCAAAGTTTTGTGTAGACTTTTCGGAAATAAATTAAAACGACCTATTTTTAAAATAATTTAAATGGTGCTCAGTTCCTCAATTTTTGCCAACACAGATGATGTTCCTCTGCAATAACGACAAAGAATGATTCTCCAGCTTGATGGATGATGCGCACAGAATTCTTTGCAGGTGAAACATTATTTGAATCATCACTTCCGGAATAGGTGGATAGGACCTGATGACCCCATCTGTTGGCCTCCTTGGTCACTCGATTTAACTCCTCTTGAGTGTTCTGTGGGGCAATTTAAAAAACAGTGACTACGTTAATCATAATCCAGCAACCTCAGTTGAAGAACTTTGGCAAAGGATAGAAAATATTTGTCAATCAATCTCCCCTGATCAATTTAAATGCATTGCACCATTGTTTTAAGCGAAAAAGTCCTTTAAGATGAAGTGCCAGGATGTATAGGATCGTATTTGAAATTTTGAAATTGAACTGGGTCTGAGATAGCCTGTACAGTTTTTCTTCAAAAAAAGGAAAAATATGAAACTAGACTAAAATATTTATAGCGTTATTGGATCAAGAAGAATTCAATCGGGCCATATAAAACGGACACCCTGTACAAAGATGGCTATAATCAAATAGTAATTTTAAGGAAATTAAAGATTGCATTCGAAAAAATCTAAATTTGTACAATCCAATTTGTCCATTTTACAGCTAAATTTATTTAAAAATCGTGAGATGCGGTCTGGTGTGATGTAGGTTTCAGAAAAACATTTTCTTTATCGTGCCAACGTTTCGATCTTTATTGAGATCATCTTCAGGGCCTGGGATTTGTTTACATATTACAATTACATTTTGGATGTGGAAAAGTGAATGAAAAGTGAAACCTACATCACACCAGACCGCACCTCACGATTTTTAAATAAATATGGATTAACGGTCACTAGTCATCACACATTTTTACTGCTGAAATTTGAATCGACATCACACTTTGGATTGCAAATCAGAAACTCGTCGCATTTCAATTTTCATTCCCACAGGATTAAATATGTCGTTCTTTCATGCTAAATTTCATTGAGGGTAAAATTTTTTGTGCCAGAAAAAATATGCCAGGAACATAACCAACAGTAAATTCCATTTTAGAGAATTTAACCTTTGAACTGGGTTTTAGCTTATTAAAAATGTTTTCTCATAGTAAGTTTTATTTCAGCAATCAAGCCGGCATCCTCTTGGATTTGAAAAGGTCAATTCTTCACGTTTCAAATTTGTTAAAAGCGTACTTAAATTTTTCAGACTTAAATTCTGGCTAAACTGGAAGCTAATTAAACCATCAATTATGACGTCAATTTTATTATTATGATCATTTTTCTGTTTGTGTTAGCAAAAAATCACATTTCCTTGTTATTATATGTATAACTATCATATGAATATTGTTCAATTTCTCACTTTTTAAAGAAGTAATTATTTTAGTTGTTTATTTACCTTTTTACATATAATATCGTGCATGTATCTTCACTACCTTAGGTTTCCGTTTTTCCAGCGGACGGTAGAGTCAATGCAGTTTGATGCTTATACAGTTAAAAGAGTGGTGTACATTTTGTGTTAAAAAACTACATTTTCATTCATTTACTCACTTGTATAATTACCTTTCTGTAAAAAATTATTCAGACATAAGTTGAATGCTTTTCGTAAAAGTATTATACATGTACCATTACGACCTGTCTATCTCTCAAATATACGAAGAAAACAGTTTCTACTATATAAGAACTTACATCACAATTCTATCTTTTATATACTATTGTTCTTGATACTTGATCTTACAAGCCAATATCTTTCGATTGTAATGTAAGTGATTCTACAATGAAAGTAAAAAGGAATATTAAAACGAAGTGTAAATACTTATTTCACATGATTTTTAACTTTTGATCACGCATGAAATGTATTAAAAAAATAGCCATAAGTAGTAGGAAACTTGTTATTTAATCAAGAGGAAAAGCCAGAGGTCAATCGGGAGAAATAAAATTCTTATTGATGTGTTTGCACGTGGGTCCGTGGAGACGAGCCAAGGGGTCGAGTGCCAATGTCCACAATTCGCCGGACCATGGCCGAATCGGGAAAGAAATGTTTTTACAAGGGATTAGTTATAAGAAGGAATAAATATCCTCTGGCTCGTAATCCTGAAGGTAAACTTGCTGTAAGCCGCTTCCTGCAAACATAATGGTCTCTGTCTCGAGATTTCGCATCGCGTTGTAAGCCCACGGTTTACATTTGTAATTATGCACGCCTTTCAAACCGACCTTTAATAACCGGCGTCATTTCAATTTGGAAAAATCCTGTGTTTATTTCTATGTGTAACTTTTCCATTAAAAGTACTCACGTTGTAATCGAATCATGTAACCTTCTGATCCTTGTAGCAAAGATAAAAGCTACATACAAACGGGAAAAGTGTTGAAATTAATTAATAAAAAACTGGAGATACAAATACGATTCGGATTGTTTACTTTGTCTCGACAAAATAGCTTACGATGACCGCTATCGTGTTGATAAAATTTCTACTTGAAGTGTATCGTTGCTTTGCGGCAAAAATCGATTAGACGTACTCTACCGCCCTACTTAGCGAAACAAGCTCCTAATGACTACCCTCTCAATGTTTCAAGAATTCAAACCATACATGAAAAGCAAACGTATACCTTTGTTCTTAAGTACACTTAAAAATTAATATTGAATTTTTTAAATCATGGTTAAACTTAAAGTAACGTTTAAAAAACCATTAATAGTTAATAAATAATTACGCTCAGATGGTTTTAAGCCATGGTGAACGTCTTTCCTGCTATGTAATATATACAGCCGATTTGTAAACTTTGTATATATATTAAAGAATGAAGACATACAGTAGTAATTGTAATAAATAATTAATACTACTTATTTAATACATTAACGAAACCATTTTTGAAGCATTGCATGTTTAAAAACATATTATTCAAGCAACATGTGAAAGGAATAGTATGAACAAAACAATATATCACAGCAAGATTTAATAGCGTAGAATAAAAAATCCAGTGAAAGTTGCTAAGATGGTGGAAACAAGTCTACCTAGATAACAGCACAATAGAAACATCAAGAAAGATAATAATTATTCGGAAATCGTGAGATGAAGTCTGGTGTGATGTAGGTTTCAGAAAAACATTTTCTTTAGTGTGCCAACGTTTCGATCTTTATTATGATCATCTTCAGGGATTTACATTTTGATTGAATATAAAAAATATATTTTGCATTGTATAAATTCACTTTTTTCCACATCCTACATTTGTTTGTTAAATTTAAACAATGTTCGTAAATCCCAGGCCCTGAAGACGATCTCAATAAAGATAGAAACGTTGGCGCGATAAAGAAAATGTTTTTCTGAAACCTACATCACACCAGATTGCATCTCACGAATTCCAAATAATCATCGACTAACGGTCACTAAACACCACACAAAGATAATAATATAGGATTTTGGAACATGAAGTGTCGGGAATATTTATTAAAAGACGATGAAAGGCCACAATAACAAGAAAATCAATTTACCGCTTTGTATAAAACGTATGGAAAAGATATAAATTACAAACCATTTACCATACTGTATTGCTATAAGAAAGCAATAGATCGAAGAATATTTTTTTTCTCGATGAATAGACTGTCCAGTTTCTCAATATCTAAATATATTAAAAGACAAAAACAGGTCACTCGTACTTTTATGTTTATTTCAAACTTAAACACACTTATTTTATTATAAACCAAAATAAACGGGATAAGAAAATCATGAATTTAAAAAAAAATTCTTTAATTATGATAGTTTGAGAGAAAATTCACCGAAACGCTGAAAACTATTTAGCGATAGGTTAAAATTTAACTAACAATTGGAGACTTAGTATTGCTCTTAATAACGCCTATTACCTTGTCCATCCTCGTGGAGGACCTTAAGTCTTCAACAGAAAGTTTAAAGCTGTTGAAAGCTTGTTCGTGGCGTCAAACCATGTGTAACCTGTCTCGTTACTATGTCCTATAACTGTTTTATTCTTGACAGGAGAACTTGCTTGCGAATTCATAGTGGTAATCTCAACGTCCACTAAGTAATGGGTGTCAAGTTGAGATAGATTGGACGTGGATTCTACCCCATTTCATACAGACTGTCTTTGAAAAGACTGAACCTCGAGCATGGCACATGAAGCAAAGCGTTCTCTGCGCCTCTCCAAACATGGTACCGGTCATCTTACAGCCGCATACCAATCCGGCACTCATCGGTGAAGAGAAGAACCTTCCATTGTTCAAGTCTACAAGCGAGATGCTAATTTGCGAATAGTTGCCCTTTCTTGTCGATTCCTCTCTAATAGTAGAACCTGCTGCGGGAAGTGGAGAGACTAGATTATTCTCACGAAGCCTTTTGATTATTTTTTAGGGTTCGACCTTATACAACGACCCTTTATATTAACTACATATGAAGGAATAATAAATGACGGTTCGGTAGTGCGAAAAGAGCAAATGATCATCCTTAGCCCTCGTACATCGCGGTCGACCACTATATTCTGTTTGAAAGAGATTTCCGATGACTGAAAATCGCTGTAGACCATCGTGGATGGTAGAGCGCGCCAATCGAGAATGCCAATCGGCGATGTAACGGATGCTACGTCCGTCGTTAGCCAAAGCATTTTTCCCGGTGCAATCTTGTACACTATAAAACCACTATTTTACGACTTATGCTAAAATAACCCTCACAGAGGCTGCCAAACTAACTGCTCATTTGGAGAGGGAAGTAATTGGTTGGTCATCACTCAGAGGAGGTCATATTAACGGGTCACTCGCATCTGAGAAAACATTTACATAACATCAAGTTTGCAGATTATGTAATGAGGAGGAATAAACAGCCACCTACATCGTCTAGGAATTCGAAGCAATGGATCAATAGAGCATACAGAGTAAACATAGGGAATGATGATTATTCGGAAATCGTGAGATGCGGTTTCCTGTGATGTAGGTTTCAGAAAATCATTTTCTTTATCGCGCCAATGTTTCGATCTTTATTGAGATCATCTTCAGGGCCTGGGATTTACAAACATTGTTTAAATTTAGCAAATATATAGGATGTGGAAAAAAGTGAATTTATACAATGCAAAAAAAATATTTTTTGTATTTAATCAAAGTATTTCTACTCAATCAAGGTGTTTGTTTTCTGCGTAATTGAGCCATTCTAATGCCGTAATCACCACACATTTCTAGGGAATGATATTGTAGCAGCAACTATCAATGACCAAATACTTCTGAAAAGAAGGATTGAGTCGATTGCCCTGTATTAGGAAATTAGGAAAGTACAATAAGCCAGAATGCTGCAGTGCCTGGTGAGTACAAACCCCGCTTCTTAATATCCTCATCACTGCCATCATCACACTTTTACGAGAATCAATTAAATTAATAATTAATTTTTCTATAAATTTTATTGTTTTACAAAAGAAAACAATTTAAAACACCACTTAACTCACTCTACAAGTTGGTTCTGGAAAGAATTAAACTGAACAAATTTTGTTTATTTTTAATCTAAAGAGTGTAAAAGTATTAACAAAATGAGAAACACTCTATGAAATAAAAAAGTTATTAAAGTTGTGTTTACGTTTTAAGTCAAATAATAATCGTTATGCCTAGTTATTTATTATAGAATATAAACAATTCAATACAAGTGTCCGATTTTGAGTGTATGAAATGGCTGATGATCCGGCCAAAAATGCATTAAACAAACTTCAAGAATCGTAAGAATTTGCCTTTCGTATAAATTGCGTTTTCGCTTGTATCATTAATATAACTTCCCAAACTTGGAAAAATTTCTATAATTATGATTTAGGTTTGAAGCATTTATATTTTTTCTCCGTTCAATAACCATTTGTTACAATATCTACAAGGATCAACTATAATTATTATTCAATTAATTAAGGTTTTTAGTTTAGATAAAAAAGGTCAGTGTCACGAACGGAATTCGAACCCACGACCTTCCGCTATATACGCCGCTACTCTACCACTTGCGCTATAGTGACCTCGATCCACTCGGATTCCCATCTCAACCCCACCTTTTGAATTTCCTCTCTTTTTTTGCAATTTTTCCAAGGTCGCGGAGTTTTTAAGTTATGCTTAGTGTTAGGATCAGGATTACGGTCAGGTTAGTAGTTCAGATTAGGTGAATTAATGTTAGGGCTAGAGACGGGTTAGGTTCATTCAATGTTTTTCCCAGATACTAATAAAATTGCTTAAAAGCCATTAAATCGCCCTTTCACAAGTGACACGATCGAAGTGTCGTGAAAGGCACGTTTTTGTTTAAAAAAAAATAATATAAAAAATAATAAAAAGGTGTATACTATTTTAAAAGACCAGGCATTGTTGTGTCGTGTTGTTCGTATGTTGGCTTCCATTAAAAGGTTTTTTATATTATTTTTACGTATAAATTTTTCGAGAAACGCGAGTGCGGACTTAAACAAAAATACATCTAATCAAACCTATCTATTAATTTAAATGTTACTTGATATATGAATAAAAGTGTTCACTTTTGTATGTGTGTTTTTCCGTTTTTATGACACGAATCTGATGAAATCAAAACTTTTCGGATTATCCGGACTTTCGATCATCCGACCAAATCCGTGCCCCTTCAAGACAGGATAAACGGATTTCTACTGTACTTTAATCAGTGAAGTAACTGCTGTATATATTAATCGGGAAAAATTGCAATTAGTCTATTCTATAATTTTATCTCACACAAATAGGCACACAAACAACACTGCTTGGAAATAAATACAAATAAGAAATGTCTAAATGTCTTTTCTATAACGACTTCCTTCCCCACCCCTTCAAAATCCAACGTATATAAAGACAAAATAGCAATATCTCACTGGCACCCTCACGACACGCAATAACGACACAATTATGCAGTAAACAAACACTTTGAGCGAGTAGAAATATTTTGATTGAATATAAAAAATATATTTAGAATTGTATAAATTCACTTTTTTTCCAAATCCTACATGTATTTGTTAAATTTAAACAATGTTTGTAAATCCCAGGCCCTGAAGGTGACCTCAATAAAGATCAAAACCTTGGCACGACAAAGAAAATGTTTTTCTGAAACCTACATCACACCAGACCGCATCTCACGATTTCTAAATAATTATCGACTAACAGTCACTAATCACCACACAAAAATAAAAATAAGACTAAGATAAAGCGAAAGGAAGAATGAAAAATAATCTCCTCTGCTGTAAATTTGTTCAAATTTTAAATTTGGTCAAGGTCAGATAACAAATATTTTTACTAATTTTAAAACAACGTGTTAAATCGTAGAATCGTTGAACGTTGAATTAATGATGAGATTGATTCATACGATTCTTTTGCCAAACCAAAATTACCCGTATCTACCACTCGGCAGGCTTTTGTCCCTTTTCAACTATTTATCCGTTTGTTTATTTGTAAAAGGCTAATGGGCTGCTCCTGTCATTCAGAAAAGGTCCATTGTTTGAATTCCACTTCCACCGAGTATATTGAATAAACTCGCCGCTCAATGAAATGCAGAACAGATTGTTACGAATATCCGGACGTTTTGAAAAGTGATACGTCCATTCCAGGGATGGGGAATTGAAATTTAATTAAAGTTTAACCGATTTCTGTGATGTTAAAGAGAAAATGAAATAATGTTATATATTCATACAATGGTTACGTCAAATAAAATTCATTTTAATCCTCTGGCGTATTTATTTATTTTTATGGAAAATTGTGAAAATTGAATATTGGATCGGTAAGACATGGTGTAATGTGGTGCTGTTTATTTAGGTTTTTTGTTTTTTTACTTTTAAATGTAGTGATGAAAACAACTCCTAATAGTATCTGTAAGTGACAAATCCCCGAGAATGTTTGCTAAGACGTTCAGCTTTAATGATAAATAATTCATGGTAACCTGTTACATCGTCAGAAAATCTGTCGAGTTCTTTTTTTTTTTTTTTTTTTTGTTTGAGTGTCATTGAGTGTCATTCTATTCCATCTAGGCACAAAAGTATCGTAGACTCAGAGATTTTGTTCTTGATAGTTTCGCTTGTTTTATCATCGAATCACTAATTTATTTAGTTTGGGTCAGAGACCGCTTTAACTAAAACGTTTCTTGAAAAGTCAATTAATTTCTTGCACATTATCTAAAATTCGCAATAATAAGTGCAACTTTATTGGCCGAATAATAAAGAGACAAGAATTACAACTTAATTGCGTTTTTCTGTAAATATATATTCAAACTGAAGAACGATGAACTTGTTTAATTTGGTTACAAAAATTGAGGTAGCATGTTTCTTAAAAACTGAGTAGCTGATTACTGAAAAATTAAAGTAAATGAACTCAGTTCTAGCAAGCACATAAGAAGAAAAAGTCCATATAATGATTGACGATGGCAACGCTTCCTGCATAACGAACAGACGTACTGTCATTAGTACTGCCTCAATACATTTGTTCTCCCCTTGCTTAATTGAATAACTCAATTAGCTAAGTATATTCGTTAAAATACATTTAAATTTATATTGTTCTCTCATTTAGCTAATTTAAGTTAAATTAAGTCAAGTTTTAGCTAAAGAAATTGAGTTTATAAATCATCAACGCACGGTTTGTTAAAACGATTTGTTATTCTTGTTATTCGTTGGCCATGTGATAAATTTGCTTCAATATTTCTGAAAGTCCATTAAACTTCGTGTTCCGATTGACCAAATAACTTCTTTCAATTGATTAATATTTTATGTAAGGTATTGGTTAAAACGAAAAAGCTAGTGTCACATGCGGGATTCGAACCCACGACTTTCGGCTAAATACGCCGCTGCTCTACCACTTGAGTTATCGTGACTTTGATCCACTCAGCCACCAACCTCCCGTTTCAGACGCCCTCACCTACCTTTCAAATTTTACTGAAAATTTTAAAACGCTAACCTGATTCAGAAAAAAATTGGTTTACTTCTGAAATTTCTAAGTGCTGCAAAAAAGAACAACATTGCTTTATTACATTGCATCACAACTAACAATGTTAAAATAAATATTTTTTTATGGTATAGCTTTTAATAATGACAGGTATTACCAATTATTTAAGTTTAATTTTGATGGAATATCATTTTTAAAAGTACAATAATTTAATTTAATATAATTTAAAAATAATTTATCTATTATATACATGTGGATTTAGTTCAACCAACTTAAATACGAAGTCACGATAGCTCAAGTGGTAGAGTTGCGGCGTATCTAGCCGAAGATCGTGGGTTCGAATCCCGCTCGTGACACTGACTTTTTTATCTCAACTAAAAACCTTAATTAATTGAAAGATATTAATTGGTCAAACGCACCATGAAAACTAGTGAATCTACTTAAATACTTCACTTTGTATATATGTGTAAATAATTGTTTTCATTAAAATATCAGTTTACCATTGTATTATAGTGTAATCATTGTATAAAATGACATTTAGTACATTTATCACAATGCACTTAGAAATTGGTAGTAATAATTATATACAAGGATTTTGCTTCAGTGGAGATGCGACGAGTTTATTACTGTTTATATCGTGAACCGTGTTAAGGAAGGTGGATTGTCTATCCTGTGGTTGATTAGGGAGTGTAATCGGTCTTGGTGAGGTTTAACCGGAAATCGTTCAAGATGAATAATCCCAATGACCTGATTCTCGGAATGTGTCTGGGTAGAGCTGTCTCGCATTAGAGAGACATAGATATTTCGTTATATAAACCAGTAAACCTAGGAAGTTCTTGAGGTAAAATTGTTCGAAAACTTCAATACTGATTTGTAACTAACATTTTAAGTTTTTGGTAAATTTATATGAAAGTAGATTAAAAATGACAGACGTTGTAATACTATTTGGTGGCTACATTACAGCTCTGATTTGGTTGTAAAACTAACTTCAACGTGGTAAAAGATTTAAAAATGTTCATGTTTAAAAATTTTGTGTGTATGTACACCTTAACATAACACAAGCCGTAGTAGACACATAAGCAATTGGACTTACAAGAAGGAACAAGACACCTAGAAGCTACAATAATAGACAAATCAATCTCAAACGTTCTTTAATACTACCTCAGAAGAAAAATTAAAGAAAAACATAAAGAAAAAACTACCTAACGACAACTTAATTGACAAAACAGGAGACAAAGGCAACACTACAGTCATCATGACATAAACAGACTACATTTCAGATGTGATACACAGATTAAAAACAATCCCACTCAATACTGAAAAGTTCAACAAAAAATTACGAAAATAACAATAAAAACAGATACAAAACAGCACCATCGCTAAAAAGAGAAATACTATGGGAAACGAGAAAACAGTGGAACTCACTTATTGGACAGAAACAAACCAAGAAACTTCTTGCATATTTTGGAAAAAAAGGAACAACATAATGCATCAGAGGAAACCGGGAAAAAACTGCGACTTCTAACAGGATTTTTAACAGGATCTGAAGACTGAATAGGCATCTAAAGAAGATTGGTATAATCCAAAACGGCACATGAAGATGATGGAAAGATTCAGAAATCCTGAGATGCGTTCTGGTGTGATGTAGGTTTCAGAAAAACATTTTCTTTATCCTGCCAACATTTCGATCTTTATTGAGATCATTTTCAGGGACTGGGATTTACAACCATTGTTCAAATTTGACAAATACATGTAGGATGTGGAAAAAAGTGAATATATACAATGCAAAAAAAATATATTTTTTTATATTCGATCAAAGTATTTCTACTCGCTCAAAGTGTTTGTTTTCTGTGTAAGAGTGCCATTTTTGCGTGTCGTGTTGACAGTGCCAGTGAGATATTGCTGTTTTTTTGTTTATATACGTTGGATTTTGAAGGGGTGGGGAAAGAAGTCGGTATAGAAAGACATTTTTGTATAAGGCGTCGGCGTCTTTGAGGTAAAAATAGCCGACGAAAGGAAAAAACGTTGGTAGTAGTTCGGCCAGATTATCGTTTCAGGATTATATAGACGGGGATAAATAGGAAAAGGAAAGCTAAATTGTTGAAAAATTTGAATGATGAAAAAAAACACGTCAGGCATGAACGACACAATTACGCAGTAAACAAACACTTTGAGCGAGTAGAAATACTTTGATTGAATATAAAAAATATATTTTGCATTGTATAAATTCACTTTGTTCCACATCCTACATGAATTTGTTAAATTTAAACAATGTTTGTAAATCCCAGGCCCTGAAGATGATCTCAATAAAGATCGAAACGTTGGCACGATAAAGAAAATATTTTTCTGCAAACTACGTCACACCAGACCGCATCTCACGATTTCTGAATAATTATCGACTAACGGACAATAATCACCACATTTTATGCAAAGAAACCAGCAAACACATCTACTAAAAAACTAAGGTACCACACTTACTTGTAAAAGGAAGAGTTTTGCGATGTAAAATATGACCGTAGAAAAAATTCAACCACTAAGACCGGGCCTAACCAAGTTCCTTGATGAACCTAACCACAGAACGGAGGATGAAATAGCTCTGAAAGACACAGAATACCATACACCCCGACTAATAAATCTACACACAACTACAATCACATTTCCATTCAAACAAAATAATCTAAGAATATTTCATTATCGTTCATTGTATAAATTTAAAAACATTAGCGTCCAAATGCAACCAATAAGGTTTATGTTTGTTGAGCTATCATGTCGATTTTATCAGTTATCATTAAAAAAAATAGCTTCAATGGTATAGCTGACCATGTTACCTAAAAAACATCTTATTTTCTACGTACTTCTTTTACCCGGGTTAACCTTAACTCTAATATGATCATTATATAAAAATTCATTACCTTTTTATGATCAACAAAATCAAAAACAGTCATTTCATTTGCTTGTTAATTGCGTTATTCAAAAGCAAATTTAAAGAAGTAGTGAAAATGTTATTATGTATTATAAACTGAAATTATTAAAGTATATTTTTCGATTATGTTTCTACTGTGTCAAAATACAAAACCCTCCAAGCAAACATTCTCCACAGGAAAGGTTTTTTATTATTTTACCCGAAAATCTGACAGTTTTCCGAAATACATTTTCTAAGGGGAAAACTTTGGGCTGGGGATGGTAATTTGGTTAAGCAGGGGCCGTTTTATAGCCAGCGTTCTCCATAAAAGCAAGATGTCACGCTTACCCAATGTGGCCTGTATGGAAATTTTGAACACTTTTTGTCGGATTCTGGAAGACGCGTGGAAAATGTTTGATTGAAATTCCAACGAGTGCTAGTTTCAGTACAGAAAATATCTTATTGGATAAATAAAATATATAAATTATGCTAACTCTTAGTTTCTCAGATCCGCTGATTCACGAATTTACTTATTTGATTACAATGGTTCAGATCAGCTTCATTCTACCAAAAAATAAACAGCGATGGATAAACATGTTCGAAACTTTTTTTTTGCTGATTAACGTTTTTAGCCGAAAAAGAACAGTTGTTACAAAACAGCCTTAGGCTATCTTTTGCAAGCATTCGTCACCGGCGATGACCACCCGCAATAAATCCTTTGGGAAAGGAGAAGTATTTTTTCAAACTGGCGATGTCGTCGTATTGATCCGGAGCTATGATATCCAAGGGATCAGAGAAAACGGCCATTCACTGTCACCTCCAATTTCACCTCCTTAGCCCAACCCCCTTTACGTCTTCCATCACAACCCCACCCGGCCGTTCATCATCGGTCTTGAAAGAACCTCCTCTTCAGCTTTATCCGGAGTTAAACAAACCACCCTTTATTCGTTTTCCCCGGTCAATATTTAATGATAAAGTTTTTTAAAACTTGACCAGTACAGTCAATTTCTGAATATTTTTGAACAAATGTAACACCAAAGAAGATCGCAGGATTTCTATTACTTTTTTTAAATTCGAATATTTTATTACAATGTGCAATTTTTGGTTACAATGTATAATTGGATGAACATAGATATATTTAAAAGTATTTACATATTTTCATTGTGGGGAGCAAATAATCAATATTATTTTCCCGCTTTACATCACTAAATAATCTTCCTGCCTACTCCTAAGAACGGAGGTCGCGACAAAGCTGGGGCAAGAATATTGGGGTGATGGGAGAGATTATTGTGGAACTTGGTAAATTTTTGAGGAATTATGTTTTGGATAAATGGGTTTTTAATGTCGTTGTGCAGGTTAGTATTGAAGAAATAATATAATTTATAATTGATCTGAGGACTTTAAACTGAAAGGTTTGGAAACGCTGAATGGTTTATTGGAAGGTGTAGCCGTACCCTGAAATTTTATACCGAATGCCCAAATCGGTTGAAGTATCGTTTTTAATTTTTTTTTTTAATTTTATTCGATATCTTGGATAATAGTCCTATAATTTTGTAGAGTAGTCCGCAGCAACTTTTTAGGTCTTGTCGTTTCAGTGGTATATGCTGATTCCACGTTAGGGGTGAGTCTAGATGGAACCGAAGGTACGAATGCGGTCTGATTTGGGTATAGAAAAGTTGTTGAAGTATATTGTGAGGAGATATTTGCTTATCGTGAAAATGTGATATCGACAAACGTGCTTTCATTTATCTTCATTTTCTATTGTCTACGCCAATCTGCTATACAAGTCCGCAGGATCGGGATTAAAGCCTAGTACAGCTTTATCATCGGTAAAAATGCAAGAAAGGTGGTAGTATTTTTAGAAGGAAAAACTGCAGTATAAAAGGTTGGTCTGAGCACACTGCCCTACGGTACTCCTTATATGATCATTGTCGGACTCGAAAGTACCGCTCTGTTAAATAAAATCAGGTGATTAAGTAGAGGGTATTTGGAAGGACACGCTTTTATTTGTAGAGGAGACACTTGTGCCACACCAAGAAAAGGCTCCCATACAATATTACTTGTGCTCATGGGAGGAGGAAATACGGTCAACAACGAGAAACATTTGCTGTAGAATGATGGGGTGAAAGCCAAAATGATGATCTGGAAGAAGGTTAGAATAAGGAGACTTTTTCAAATATTTTAGATATTATGAATAATCCATTTGTTTACTGGTCAAATTGATCAAGACCTTAAGAAAAGTATAATTAATTGAAATTATGAATAATGTATTTTTCGTTTGTACGGAAATTTGCAAATACAGCTGGGGCCTAGTTGGGTTAAAATCCTTAGTTTTACAATTTGGGAGAATAATTTAAACAAAATTTCATTGTATGGACTTCAAGTCGCCAGAAATGTCTATTTTTTTCACTAATGCATGATACATATTTGATTATTTAATGTATTTTGTTGTTTCACAATCTCGTGTAGACTACTTTATTAATAACACCATGAGATAATAAAACTGGGGTTGTTGCCCAGATATTTTGATGTCCCGTTACATAAAACAATTACAATTAATTAAGTTTTTTAGTTGAGATAAAAAAGTCAATGGCACGAGCGGGATTCGAACCCACGATCTTCGGATAGATACGCCGCTGCTCTACCACTTGATGATAGAGCACTCAACCCATTTAATGATTGAAAATGAAGTATACTTCACTAAAGCTCTCCGTGGCCATTTCATTTGTCGTCGAGAATCTAATCCGATTACACGGCATTTGAAAAATGGCAAAACGGAGGGAAAATTCAAAAGGTGGGGTTGAGATGGGAAGTAGGTGTCCGAGTGGATCGAGGTCACGATAGCTCAAGTGGTAGAGTAGCAGCGTATCTAGCCGAAGATCGTGGGTTCTAATCCCGCTCGTGCCATTGACTTTTTTATCTCAACTAAAAACCTTAATTAATTGACAGATATTAATTGGTCAAGCGGACAACGAAATTAGTGAATTTAACAAAAAACAATGTAGATCATTGTTTACTGAAGGATGTTTCGGATATAACAAAGCCCTTTTCACACATAAGAAAAAAAAGGACCTAAAATATATTACATAGTTCCTACATTAACAGATCAGGCGATTTATCATTAGAAAAACATATCTTTTTTAGGAATAAAACATCTCAAGCTGCATCGATTTTAACTACTACTATTACTAAATTAAATGATCATTCTCGAACATAATTTATTACATGTTTGTTCAATTCAAGTTAGAAAAAGTATTTCTCTTGTTCATTTTTTTTTTTTTTTTTATTTGTACTTTATCCCTAGCTCAATATTTTGGGGGCTCGCAACACAAGTGTGAATAGGCGCCCCCGGTGTGCCGGTTTCGCCATCGAAGAACCTCATTTTTGAAGGGTGTTGTGACCAAATTCAGGGTCGCTGAGATCTGAATCCGCTCCCTCCATTGTTGAGGGCCCTTTCAATTTCTTTCAATTGCGGACACCGGTCCCCTTAGGCGTCAGAAAAAGTCCACAGGCGACGGTTGAGATCGAACCCACGACCGCGGTATCTACTAGCCGAGAGTCTGACTCCTTAACCATTCGACGACCGCGGCCTCCTCTCTGGTTCATAGTTTAATATATAACATTCAATTTAAAAATTACATATATTAAACTGATTAATATATGACAATTAATTAAGGTTTTTAGTTGAGATGAAAAAAAGTTAATGGCACGAGAGGGATTCGAACCCACGACGTTGAGATGGGGAGTTGATGTCCGAGTTGATCGAGGTCACGATAGCTCAAGTGGGAGAGCAGCGGCGTATCTAGCCGAAGGTCGTGGGTTCGAATCCCTCTCGTCCCATTAACATTTTTTCATCTCAACTAAAATCCTTAATTAATTGTCATGTATTAACTGGTCAAGCGGACCACGAAAGTAGTGAATTACTCATTAATATAGTTATTTTCAATCTTTTTCATTGATTATTTAATATTTGAAAATAGCTGGTTTGTTTAAGAGAGATTTTTGTGCAACACTAATCATCGGATTATCATTTCAGTCAGTTAATCTATGTTCTTCAGCTAACAGTGTGGAAAATAACCCAATTTTGTGTTTAAAGGCGGCGAAATTGTAGCCGGGTTTTGTTCGTGGCTACTACGAACTGTGCCGTCCTGTTCATTTGTAATTCCATTCTAACCACAACCCTTTTAGTACGGACCTGCTCATTTGAAACCATTAGGACATGTGGGTTTAAATCCCTTTAAGAAGATTGGATTACAACTCTTGCGAAAAATTAAAACAATCTTTCAAACATAATATAATGGGAAATTAACAGTAGTAATTATATTTGTGTGCTGATTAGTGACCGTTAGTCGATGATTATACGGAAATCGTGAGATGCGGTCNTAACATTTTTTCATCTCAACTAAAATCCTTAATTAATTGTCATGTATTAACTGGTCAAGCGGACCACGAAAGTAGTGAATTACTCATTAATATAGTTATTTTCAATCTTTTTCATTGATTATTTAATATTTGAAAATAGCTGGTTTGTTTAAGAGAGATTTTTGTGCAACACTAATCATCGGATTATCATTTCAGTCAGTTAATCTATGTTCTTCAGCTAACAGTGTGGAAAATAACCCAATTTTGTGTTTAAAGGCGGCGAAATTGTAGCCGGGTTTTGTTCGTGGCTACTACGAACTGTGCCGTCCTGTTCATTTGTAATTCCATTCTAACCACAACCCTTTTAGTACGGACCTGCTCATTTGAAACCATTAGGACATGTGGGTTTAAATCCCTTTAAGAAGATTGGATTACTACTCTTGCAAAAATTAAAACAATCTTTCAAACATAATATAATGGGAAATTAACAGTAGTAATTATATTTGTGTGCTGATTAGTGACCGTTAGTCGATGATTATACGGAAATCGTGAGATGCGGTCTCGTGTGATATAGGTATCAGAAAAATATTTTCCTTATCGTGCCAACGTTTCGATCTTTATTGAGATCATCTTCAGGGACTGGGATTTACAAACATTGTTTAAATTTAACAAATATATGTAGCATATGGAAAAAGGAGAATTTATACATTGCAAAAAATATTTTAAATTATATTTATTACATAGCAAAGGTTCTCATTTATCTAATGTGTAATTTTTGTATTCAGATCATTTTAAAAATAAATAACCATCTCTTACATTATCTCTTATTTCTGATGTGCTTATAAAATGTTACATCGAAAAATATCTCATTCTGAGGAAATGTCTGTGTGTACGCTAGCACTTTATTTAATGAAGACATACTGCCAAATGAACAGCAGGGGAAGAGTCTAATCAAGATTAATTTGTCGAGACGATTGGCCTCGAAGAATTAGTTCTCGCAGTGAGTATTTCTTAAAGTATTTCACATACATGGCGTTCTTTCTTGACCATAATGAACATTCGTTTTTATGTAACAACTTAGTGTCAACTTACATCGATTTAAAATAAAGATATTCATTTTTAAGATAATTTAAATTACATGTTATCAATTAACTGATATTCGAAATAAATAGAAAACAAAAATATATAGCAGATATGTAATAATTTGCCAATCGAACAGATCGAAGCTTTTGCACAATTACAAACATGGTAAAAACATAAAATGACGGGCTGAGTACTCAAATAAAAATCGTGAAGAGCGGCCACGCAGGTTTTTTCAAAGAGAAAAATTTTGCGTACTCAGAAGGTTTAAAAATGTCCAGCCATCTCAGCTTCACAAATAGCATAATCATAACATTTTTTTTAAATATAAAAAGTAAAGTAATACCTGTCATACAGGAGAGCTTAATGTCCAACTACTCCTCAAACCAGTTTACAATACTCTTTCCAAATTATTCTCAATTAAAATTCAAAGGGCTATGCCAGAATTCGACCCAAGACCGTTGGCGTGCTCAGAGTCTCTAGCCAACCGGTTCGCCGATGGAAATTGAGGAATGTTTATTTTTCAATAATACCACAAAGAATTTATGACACATAACGTTCCAAGACAACCTAACCCCCCATCTTCGCATTAAACATTTAAAGTACTTTTTACTTTTGTCGACTTACTTGTAGAACGAAAAAATTAAATATTTTCCAAAAACTTGTTTTCTCACAAAAGTACATTTGGAAATGAAATTACTCAGAACCTCGCGTACACGATGTCACGAAAAGGTTTTTATCAGAAATGTTTTGCCTTTCAAATGCCTCCAATTATTTTTTGAATTTATCAGAACCATTAGAGGGTTTTAGAGATAAAAAAATAAATATTTGAGAAGTTTTGTTCATATAATCCTTACAGTTCTCAATTATAACGAGACAATATTAAAATCTTGTTTTTAAAGACAGAATGAAAAAAAATTAATATTTCTTCGAGTTTTAATAACGTTGAATTTGCATGAAATTCAGAGGTATTATGAATTGTTAAGTGAAAAAAAACTTTGCCCCTAGCGAATCCAACCAAGAAATTTTTATTATTTGATTGCATTAAAAATTTATATAAGAGCTTTAAAGGATGCTTAGATCAAATCCAAATTATGATTATCAACTAAAATATTTTTTGATCCACTTTACGCGTGGGTCTTTTGCAAGTTGTTTTTACATCGGATCTCATTAAAAACAAACTTAAAAATTATTTATTTATCACCTTAACCATTTGAGAAAAAATCAATGAATCGTTTAGAATAAACGTGACATTCATACACAACATGATAGACACCCACAGTTAATAAGAAATATATAAATTACTTTAAAAAATTTCCCCTCGTGGGGCCCATTAATAAGAAAGTTCGGACACAAGTTTAATGTGTTTCTGTCCAAGAATCTCCATTAAGTCAAGTTTGAATACTGCCAATGAATTCCTACAATGTTGACTCATTTGTAATAGTACAAAATAAGACTACAGCTTTTTAGTCGTTGTGTGTCTTGTAGGAAGGGTGAAAACAATTCTATAATAATCTCCAAGGGTATTCTGGAAGAACTGCCTTACAAACATTCGGCTCTTCTGCAGTTCTGAGCAGTAACCACTATTTCATTTATGATATGTTTCTCACTGCGATTTTTAATGGAGATTTTAGAGTTACATAACAGTGTGTAGGTTGCAGTATTCGTAAACGACTAAAGGTTTATTTTTTTGTAGATATTTGATTAATAATTTTAGCCTTTGTTCAAACATAAAAGCTTATTGAGATATATGCTAGTTTTTTTACCTTCGTTGTCAAGAAATCAAACAATCCTTACTGCATATTAAGAGTTAAACGTCAAATTTATTTGTTTTACCGCTTGTTGGATGATGGTAGGTGGAATTAAAGCGCAGTGCTTGATAAGTACTAATTGATAAATTGCCCTTTCCATAGTACATTATTCTCTGAATATAAAGGAAATAGGTCAACGCTCCCCTATACTTGCCCCTTGTTTTGTCTTCTAATCCTAAGTTATAACGATTATTTAAAGATAGTGAAATGCTGTCTGGTGTGATGTAGGTTTAGAAAAACATTTTCTTTATCGAGATAACGTTTCGATCTTTATTGAGATCATCTTCAGGCCATGAGATTTATAAATATTGCTTAAATTATACAAAGCATGTAAGATTTGAATGTGAATTTATAGAACGATGTACAAAATATAGAAATTTTAGGTTTAATCAAAGTATTTCTACTCACTTAAAGTAAGTGTTTTCTGTGTAGATGTGTCACTGTTGTGTGTCGTTTTGAGAATGTTAGTGAGATATTATGGTTTTTTTAATACGTTTGATTTTGAAGGAGTGGGGAGGGAAGTAGGAATAGAAATTCATTTTTCTATGAGCAGTCAGTTTCTTTGAGGTGAAAGGAACCGACAATGAAAAAACAGGTAATGTTTATCGTTCGAGCATTGTTAGCCTTTCAGGGTTATTATAAATTGGATTACTAGGGAAAAGAGAAATAAATTTTTGGGGATGTAGATTATGTTGTTTGATATGTGGAGTGTAACGATTGTTTTATATGTTGTATTATATGTTTTGTGTGTTATATGTATGTTATTGATTTTGAATTTGATTTATGACATTAGCGTAGCTGCTGCTGAATTTACATGTTCTGTTCTGAAATTGATACTGTGTTTATGTATATTGATGTAAACCATTTCTAAAAATTCACTAGTTTTTTTGGTCCCCTTGACCAATTAATATATTTCAATTAATTACGGTTTTTAGTTGAGATAAAAAAGTCAGTGTCACGGGCGGGATTCGAACCGACGACCTTCGATCCACTCAGACATTAACTTCCCATCTCAACCCCACCTTGTGAATTTTCCCTCCTTTTTGCCATTTTTGACATTTCTAAATAGTTACGTTTATGTTTGTTTTGTTCTGTGTTTAATATTTTTGGATTGTTTAAATCAAAATTGTGTTGTGTTAAATAATGGTTAAGTTATAATCTAAAACGGCAATAAACAACAATTTATTTATTTAAATTGGAACATTGACAAAAGAAACTGTAAACACGGAAAATATTTTATTATGCAATGAAAAATAATTTAGAAATTAAAAGGTATTTTGACAATAAAATAAAACTTTTGTTTCAGAATTTATTGAAGAAAGAAGAATCCTTTTAGAAAATGTGGGTCCAGACCTTCAAACGCACTATGACTCCACAGGGCTCGAGGTCTGCAATATTTATAAATTTTATTTGATACAAACGATTGAACATGCACGTTTTTTTCTCACTACTTTGGCCTTCCAGTTATTATAACTGATAAAACTACCCTACTATATGTCTCATCTACAAAAAAACTTTCTTCTTTAGGAAATTGAGAAAAAGTTTCTTTCTCTCTTAAGAATAAGAAAATAATCCTTATTTTAAAATTTAATCTCTACCTGCCAATTTATTCTTGCTTTGTTACAAAAGCGTGAATTAGACAAAAAAGGTTTTAAAAAATTCTAACATATAGTCAAACACTTGATATTCATCACTTCACACGGCATTATGAATAATTTGACTAATGGTGTTATTTATGTTTTTAGGTCGAGCTCGTCGATATGCATTATGGAACAGAAAACGACCCACTGTCTCACCCGTTTCAATACGAGGATCTCATTCAGGAAATAAGGGAATGTCACAAAATATCCAGAGGGTGCTTTTATCTGGTAAGAGTCGGCATATCAAAAGGCCATAGCCTTCGCTTTGAATAATATAGCCGTCAGGTAAAATTAAATTAGGCGAGCTCTTACCGTATAATCGATAATATTAACTTAAACCTGTTCTACTCAAACAGGCCGTGTTCGAATAGACAAACAGAAAGTCTTTATTTACATGCATTCGACATTACAAATCATACCTTTTTACTTGAAAAAGACCCTTTAATACCGTTCTGAATTAGAATCAATTGGTTCACAAGTGACGACTCTAAAATTAGCACAGAAGAACAACATTCCTATGTTATCTTAGTTTATAAGTTTATAATTAATTTTGACAAAGTATATATGTGTATTAATAATTTTAATTTTGATAGGTAATATCATCTTTTTACTGGGATATTTCAACTACAATCCAAATATACGTAATGTAATGTATAAAATATAAATTTTCAATTCAACCAAATTTTGACTATTATTGAATAATAAAAGTAATTACATTGATTATTAGTAGATATTAGTAACAAAATACTTAATATATTAATTTAAAGTTTTGGATGAAATGGAATAAAAGGAAAGAAAAAGTAAGCATTCAAGTAAGCCGACATCTTCAAGGCGGGCTAAAGGAAGTAAGACAACATTTCATATTTTAAGTTATACGAACGATTAAATGCAGCGGAATGCAGAAGTGCAGATGTAATGTGTAATGAAATAACATGAAAGTAATAAACATAATAGGTTTACAAGAAAATTCATAGGTTATAGTTTTAGAAATAAGAGTGCTAAGCGTGTCGCGTTGTGCTTATACACTTATGTGCAAAGTCTCAGTCTGCACTTCTGACCTGTACTTAAGTAATTCGTAAGTAATTCATAAATGCCGCCAAGAATGGAACACGATTGCACGATATTTGAGTATTGGCAAAAAATATAGAAATGCAAAATGTTGTAATTTGAGATGATTAGTTGTTATCTCGAAGACAGAAGTCACTCAACTGGTAGAACCTCCGGGTTACTGCCACGAGGTCGTGAGTTTTAGTCCGGCTAGTGACACTAATTTTTCTACTCGACCATAATTTGCATAATAATTGAAGTAGTGACATTGGTTAATAATACCAACTAAAAAACATAATAGATTAGTAAATTTAACTATTTAATATTTTTGGAGACACGTCTGCTTTAAACTTTTGAAAAGATTCCAAGAGTTCAAATAAGTTGTCCTCAATGTAATAATCATGAAAAGTAGATAAAAGCTTCATGAGACTAAAACCTGGCCAACCACCCTGAATAAAGTGGTCAAAATAGTTAAGTATACTAAACCCGCACGACTTATCTTTCTTCCGTAATTATTGGTGCTTAGCGCCGTTACAACTGTCTAAAAACATTAAAAACGTTACATTTTTACAATTTTTGTATCTTAGTTGTAAAATTATTTATTTTTATACCAAAATAAATAAATAAATAAAATATTGACAGGAAATTGGCGGGACCCTGTACATCCTCTATAGCTTTTGATTAATGCGCAATAAATAATTCATTAACCACAGCAATGATCAACAAAAAACTTATCTTTGTTCCTGAGGAAGACGGGGAGAGAGAGAGAGAGAGAGAGAGAGAGAGAGAGAGAGAGAGAGAGAGAGAGAGAGAGAGAGAGTAAGAGCAAGAGAGAGGGGGTGAGAGACCTTGCCATGCGTCCGTTTTAACGCAAGAACGAATTTAACGGGAGTACAGAGGATCTGAAGATGAGGACATAATATATGAAGAGGGAAGAATATGAAGATATGATCTGATCCAGGAAGACGGCAAGAAATTATTGCCTACGGTAGGAAGGGCCACTTCAAGTCAATGACTATTGATAACTAATTCATAAGGTGTTTAAGCTCGCAAATGAGTCCCTCAAACCGAGCACACCCATAATAAATGTGGTGGAGAATAAGGAGGAGACTAAGATTTTACGCATGGGGAAAAACTGGGACGACTGAATTGATGGAACGAAAATTACTGTTGAAAAATCTAGTAGAGATGCGGGGCTTTCAGGACAAAGTCCGATCAAGGATCATGTAAGGTTGTTGACGGTGAGAAGGATGAAATAATATGATGGTTAATTGCAAACGGAGGGATAGTTGGATGGCAATAGGGGAGGGAAATGGATACAAACAATGGCCGTGGATTGTTCTTCGTTCATGTTAAGATTATTTTAAGCGGCAAAGGAATTAATCGGATTTATGTTCTCTGGGAAGGTAAGGGAAATTTCATAACGGTCGACATAATGATATTTTGTGGTTTTAGGGAAGTAACAGCAAAAAAGACAAAGGGGATTTCCTTGAATCCTTAGGGACTGTAGAAGAGATGGATTAGGGCCAGCATCGAAGCTTATTTACAAAGGAGACTACTTGGTCAATAAAAAGAGTGGAACCAGCGAAAAGCCGTGTGGAAGAAAGATTTTAAAAATTCCATAAGAACTAATGTTGTTGATAAAAACACTTTTTTCGAAATTTTCCACCAGTTTTTTTTCGAATTTATAACATCGAAAAGTTTATCAGGCATTAGTAGTTTCGATGCCGGTGGACATTTTTAGTATAGCGGGTTGTGTGGGAAATATACCCCTAAACAAATCTGGAGCGCTTTATGCGTGCCAAACTTTCAGATAAGGTACTTGCTCAAATGTCAGTTAATTTTAACAACTTGACATATTTTTATATAGACCATTCTTAACGTTTCTTGGTTTCTTCTCACAACTCATTTTTTTTTAATCTACCCGTAATTCTTTAGAGTACTGATCGTCAAAATTTATTATGAACTGATTAGCAAAACTTTGCCAGCCATTATAAAGCCTACCAATTGGGTTAAAAGGATTATCCAATTCAATGACTGAGTTCAACTGTTATATTTTAAATTTTTAATTCTTTACAGTTTACTCTCCCTAAGAGAGAGCCCGGTTAATCGTACCTCCTTGAATGGCCTTTTTCTTTAATTGAAACCAAAATATTGTTTTTAAACTCCAGCGATGTCAGGGTTATGCATTACTTCTTTTTTAAGACGATAAGACAGACAAATAAACAATGAATAGATAAAATTAATCAATCCTGCATTCAATTATAGATAATTCTGATTGATCTCAATGATTCTTAATATTTTTATGCTTTGTAAAATTTATTATGTATTTAAATCGTTTTGTTATAGTAGACCTGACAGTTGCGAATGGGATTAAAGTCAAGCTGTGATTTTTATAACACAAGGCGTCTAAGTTGTGGTTTTTAAGTACTATTCCAGTGTGCGTATAGGTTTTACATATTTGATTAGTTCAAGATATTTTACGTAAAATAATTAATGATCCGATTACTTGCAGACCTCAGATCATTTTTTTTGGTAGTTATTTAATACCTTTCTTGTCCTAGTGGAATGCGTTAAGTTTATTTTCCTTACCTTATCTAAATTATATATCGAGGATTTATTTTACGCGTCGTATAGAAAAAAAATCGTTGAATTTCAATAATTTTACGACAAGAAACACTATTCGGATTTTTTCAAGAAAAGGAAGAGACAGCGGAACATATTTAATGTTACTGTGAGGGTCTATGTAGGCGTAAGTTTTTACTGTTAGGTGAGCAAAAACCGCAAGCAGTCTCCTATACAAAAGGATCACTCGCCGGGCTTTGGTACTTGATTAACAGCCTAAAGCCGACTAGTTCCCTTTGGCAAAGTAGAGAACATAATTGATCTATTTAGGCCGAGGGGCAAGAGGCTCTGTGGTCACCTCTTGTACCCCACATGTAAATTACATACCTAAAATACCACTTGAAGCATGGTGTCACCTAGAGTTTGGGAAATGGTCGGCACAACTTTCAGCTGCGGCAGTGGGATAATTTTTGTGAAGTAACATTTATATTTATCCCTGAATAACAGGGTTCCTCATTGTGTTTGTCAAATTTTTGAATCAATTGTACAGTTAATTATGGGTATGTGTGAATATTATTTTTTAAAAATTCCATAAAAATAAACATTCTCATTATTTTGCACTGGCGAACACACACTCTCTCTCTCTCTCTCTCTCTCTCTCTCACACACACTCTCTCTCTCTCTCATTCTCTCTTTTTCTCTCTCTCTTTTCTATTTATCTATTTATTAGTTCATAACTATGTCTATCTTAAACGCTTATGAAGTCGGCTAATTCTGTCTGATCTGAATGTTTACAATATTCTAAGGTCTCAAAAGGAAAAATCACTTACAGACTGTACATTTGCTACTTCTTTCTAATTAATTATTCTATTGATAATTCGACATAACATAAATTTACCAACATCAATATTGCCGTTTAAAGGGCACCAAATGAGGCTACGTTTTTCTAATGACAGTTACATTTTAATAATTTAGCTTCAACGGCATAACTTACCATATCAAATTAAGCACCCAAATATTTTCCCCTTTTTCATCCCCGTTAACCTTTGTACATTTTTCATTATTTGTTTAAAATGTAATTTAATATTTTTAATTTTCACTTTAAATTATTTTCCATTGTAAAATATGTTCACATAATATGTACATAAATATATATCCAATGTTTTTGTTATTGTTATTGTATATACAAATACTACAGTAAAAAATGTCCTATGAACCTGTGTCCGCAAACCCTTCAGTTCCGATCTGCAGGCAAAAAACCATGAAAAACCACGTTTTTTTACCTTATCCGTGAAATTGTTAGTAAACCGTTAGCCTGACCGTAAAACAGATCAAAACAACATCTGTAGAGGATTAATTTCTGCGTCGAATGAGATTAAAACTAGCCTAATCGGCAGAAAATTTCATTTTTGGCGATTTTTTGAAGTTAGGAGGTGAAGGGGTACACAAAATCCACCATTTCTGACATTTTTATCAATTTTGCGTACACTTTCTAAAATTGTTAAGTAAGCCGTTCAGATTTTTCGTACATTATTTCATTCAGTAGGGGGTACCCATCAGAAAACAGTAACATTCGATTTGGGTGAAAAGCAGTAAATTAACCAAAATTCGAATGTTTCATGAATCGGATTGGGGTTGGTCTAATGTGACAGAGAATTCGATCACAAAGAAAGGGGTTTGTAACGGAGAATTTTTTGATAGGGTGTTCAAGTTGTGAATTTTCGATAAAAATGGCAGAAATGGTGGATTTTGTGTATCCCTCCACCTCCTATCTTCGAAAACTCGCCAAAAATGAAATCTTTGGTCGATCAGGCTGGTTTTAATCTCCTTCGACGCAGGAATTAATCCTCTACAGATGTTGTTTTGAGTTGTTTTAAGGTCAGGCTAATGGTTTACTAACAATTTCACGAATAAGGTAAAAAAAACGTTGTTTTTCATGGTTTTTTGCCTTTAGCTCGGAACTGAAGGGTTTGCGGACACAGGTTCATAGGACATTTTTTACTCAGAGTTCAATTTCCTCTAAGATCTGGACTTAGCTGAATCGATTGGGGCCACCCTGTATATCAAAACGTCCTTGCTTTCTCTTCAGCGTTCAAAAATTTTCATTTGTACTCACGTTCATCTTATTATATCGTTGTTATAATTTATACTGTATTATTATTTTTAATATACGAAATGGAGAAACTAAAGAAACGTAACTATAGTTGAATAAAATGTTCAGGGACACGAAATGCTTATAATTCGCGTGCACACAATCCCACGTCCAGAATAAATTTACAATTTAGTTATTTCATCATGTCCAAATTGTTTTCCAGTGTCTTGTCGGAGATGAAGTGACGGAAAGCCCGCTCCCGGTCCTGCTCACGGAAGACGAACACGTCCAGCTAACGGGGAAAGCGAGAGATATGGGCATCGATCCTGCTCCAGTTAATTCGTGCTACCGTCCAGTCCCAGGCTACGGTTACAGACTGCAGAACACGAGGTGAGCACGTTCTTTTTCATTAAAACCCTAAGGAGAAAGGAAAAGGTCAGAAATAAAAAGTCCGCCCGTAAAATTTAACGCTCCACCTCCTGAGGGAATTTTAAAAATGTACATGACGACCCCCTTCAGGCCTTTTTCGACGGTTTTTTATGCAGCTTTTTTCTTACTTTTACGTATATTTCCTTTCTTTTCGTCCTCTCGTAAAACCAATTTTTTAATCCTTATTGATCAGACTATTAGATATATTAAGGAATAAGAAACTAGATCAAAAGTCCACGTGTACGGAAATTATGTAGGTACTAAAACATAACATGAAAGGCATGAACCCTTTGGCTGAAATCCAGAACCACACTTCACAAATCAAGCATACTTCCTTTAACAAATCCAATGGAGAATAAATGCTTTAAAAGAAAAAGCGTACACTTTTGCGTAAATACTAGAGGCTCATTTTGAATTAAATGTCTCAAACATTGCAAATGAAAAATTGATGAAACGACTATTGAATATTACCTTCAAACTCTCTCTCTATTACCTATTGTCATTACATCTAATCATCTGCGGAAAGCGATAAAGGAAAGTGCAACAATGAAAAGGTCAGGGTTAGTTGAGCAGAACTACTTAGGAATTGAGAAGTATTTTATACTATAAAATATATTTTATATTATGTAATATATTTATAGTATAAAATGCTACTAAAAGTATTAGTCTGAAATATTAGAAAATTCACCAAAACCCCGGAAAATAATTTAGTTATATAATAAATTATTAGTTAAATTTTAATCTGTCACTCAATAATTTTCCTGTGTTTGGTGCATTTTTTTCAAACCGACAAAATTAAAGATTTTTAGTAATGTGTGTGGTGGTTAGTGACCGTTAATCGATAATTATTCTGAAATCGTGAGATGAGGTCTGGTGTAATGTAGGTTTCAGAAAAAAATTTCTTTATCGTGCCAACGTTTCGATCTTTATTGAGATCATCTTCAGGGCTTGGGATTTACAAACATTGTTTAAATTTAACAAATACATGTAGGATGTGGAAAGAAGTGAATTTATACAATGCAAAAAATATATTTTTTATATTCAATCGAAGTATTTCTACTCGCTCAAAGTGTTTGTTTACTGCTTAATTGTGCCATTCTTGCGAGTCGTGATGAGAGCGCCAGTGAGATATTGCTGTTTTGTGTTTATATAGTTGGATTTTAAAGGGGTGGGGAGGAAGTCGGTATAGAAAAGACATTTTTGTATAAAGTGTCGTCTTCTTTGGGGTGAAAAGATAGTATAAATTCACTTTTCCACATCCAAAATGTAATTGTTATATGTAAACAATGTTTGTAAATCCCAGGACCAGAAGATGATCTCCATGAAGATCGAAACGTTGGCACGATAAAGAAAATGTTTTTCTGAAACCTACATCACACCAGACCGCAACTCACTATTTCTGAATAATTATTTTTAGTAAAACTCAACAATTTTTGATCTCGTGTAATTTGGGTAATATTATACCATATCTATTTTAATTAATATAACGTTACAAATACATACATATAATTTAGAATAACAATAAAATACGAGTTTTTGTTTTATTTCGACTTTGAGTGTATTTTTAGGAATACTCGGAGAATTTTTTTAAAAGAATATTTTGTTTTTAGTTTTACCGAGCTAAAAAACATTGGTATTGCAATAACATCAAAACCTAACTAATTGGGCTAGTACCACTCATAAAATATTTTTCAACGATTTGACAATTTCTTCGTTTTAACTATTCCCTCATTTTCGTTCTTTTTACCGTGAAACACAAAATATAAAATAAAAAAGTTTAACTGTTGATGATTTTATACTTAGAAATGTTCTCATATCATACAATTATTTTTTTATTTTGGGTTAAGGTTTTTTTTAAATAGTTTGATCTCTTATGCTCAGAAGGTTTTATTTGTAGCACCACTGACGGTATTATACGATAAAGATGGTAATAGTGCAGATGTTGGAAATGTATTTCACCGTTTTCCCCTTTAATGCAAACATGTTTAAATCGATGGTTTGCCCCTATTTCTCCGAATGTTTACCAAGTTTTGATACAGTCAGCGCAATTTTCATTAGATTTTATTATACGGTCTTCGGCTGATATCGCGTTCTGGCCAGGGCCCAATTAACTTCCCTCCGCCATCGTTCTGAAAATAAAACTGCGTATTGGAAAAATTTGACCTTTTATAAGAAATTTTTAAAAATGAAATTCGTAGTATATTCTTTCGATAAATCAATATTATAAAAACAACCTTTTTATATTTTATTTTTCAAGGTAATATTCAATATACATCAAAGTTTCACCATTTTTTAATTATTTACACAAAAAATTGTTTTAATAAATGCAGCTTTTAAAAATTTTTAGTGAATGTTGCGATTTTCTACCACCTCCGCTCAAAAAGTAGGTTATCCTTCCTAAATTTCACTCACAAGACGAAACTATCAGCTATTTCAATAAAACCTTTTTCGTGATACTAGTTCGAAGAATCCGAGACACAAGCAAATGCGCTTGGTTAATGTCTTAGTCGAGGAAAGTCAATTAAAGCAATTCATTTTTACTTTAAATAGGTAAAGTTCGAAGTATGAATTTTTATGGCAGACTAAAATTAGACGTCTGTAAGCTTGATTTGCCGGAGGCAATTCTTTTTTCGACCTTATCAAGTTTTTCACTAGAATATTCATAACCCCTATGGACTATGTTTGCAATATTGCAACTATCCAAGGGTTGCAGTATTACAAGTGTTCTAAAGTGCATACATTACTGCGGGAGGAAATGAAAAGGTGAAATGAACAAAACTGTTACAGGAGTTTCTGTTGATTTTGTCGTTACATTTCTTACTGATAATACCATAAAAAGATTCAGCTTTCCACCTGTTGTGTAAATTGAATAAAATCCAGGGCTAAAAATTTGCGGCTAAAAATATCGTATTTTCTTAACAAAAAAAACATATTCACGAGCTTTAGGCTTAAAACGAATCCGAATTATCATTGTTCCTAAATAAAATTTGGCCCTATTTTAGTTCTGTCTTTTCGTTTTTGGAACGTTTTGTGCATCTCATCATATTTAATACTATCCTCCATATTATTTTCTCATTCTACGGTAAAACTCTAAATCGATGATATATAAATCATATTTTAAAAATTGAGTATATAAACAATAATAAACTTATACATAAGACATTTAAGAATTGCCAAAAAAAATTCGGTTCCGTTATGTTCAAAAATGGATTTTGAAACAAATAGATTAGTTTTAAGCACCCATTAAAATTGAAATATAGAAATAAATAAGATAATTTTTTGACTGAATTCACTTTGGGCACTTTTTTTAAAAAAATTCATTCACAGGTCTGGATTTTATCCAATGTCCATGATATAAACCTCTTGGAAATCTGCATATCTCTTGGGTTTTTATGTCAAACAAGTGAGTGCAAATATCATGAAATCAACAAACACTACTCAAAAGTTTTATTTTATATTTCTTGTTCTGATTTATTTACGAACAAGTTTGTGTCGTTAGTAGTAAGGTTCTAAACCGCTATAAAGTTCCTTCAGATCGATACATCAAACACATCATAATTTTGTTCCTTCTGGCCAAAATCTTAGGTTTTAGAAAGGCAAACTTTTTGAAAATAGTTTTTTCCTAAAAATTAATTCAAGGGTTTTACATAATGAGAGAAACGAACGAACAAAAAACTTTACCAGGCGATTGGTCTCAAAATAATTATGTACTCCATTTCAATAGATAGCTCCAATTAATAAGCCTGCTAATTGATTTTTGAGTGTTTTTTAAATAAACGTACATATAAATTACAAAGCAGTTTTGTTGTTTTTAGCAAGATACAATATTGCAAGAATATTTGTTCATGTCAACCTTTTTTTATGCTCAGTGTTATACTTAAAAATTCAGAACTCCTATGGATTATACATACGCAAAGTCTACCGCAACTTTTGAACTATGTTATTTTTCTCAATTATAATCACACTTAAATCGAACACGGCACTTGCCAAAAAAAAATAATTTCCACCAATTTATCGAGACCAGAAATATTTATTTTTTGATACTATCTGAGTGTACGAATTACGACCAAGTCGTAGAATAAAAATTACCAACTGAAAAAATTAATAAGCTATATTATGTCTATTATTTGTTTTTATTCTTTGCACTTCTTGGAGGTTCTATAGAATAAATATATGTATAAATAATTCACTAATTCACCTGATTCAACGGTTTGTTGTGTTTGTTATCAGTGTTAGTACGATAAATCCAACAATAGGCGTTTTCATCTCTGACAAAGCGACTGTATTTGTTAATTCGGTACGCGAAATCAACATTCGTATGGAAATTAGGCTGGATTGTGTTCCAGCTCCGGTAAATCGAACTTTGCTCCTTCACAAAATCTAATATACCCCTTTAAATTCGATCTGTACACTCCTGAACCTGGTACGAATTGCGATATTAAACCAACTTAATTAAAGAGTTGGATAACATTATTTTTGTCTTGTTTTTCGGGTGACTTAACTTAAATTAACAGTCCTTCATTACGGTCAAACGATTTCAATTAATAATTTCATCTAACTGAACATAATATGTACGCGGGTCAAATATTACATAATTGTCAATTTTCTGCATCATCGAAAAATACCTATGTAAAAAAAATTCTACAAACAAAATTTCTCAACCATCAATGAGGAAAAATAATTAGTTCCAAAAATCCCATTTTTATCATATAACATTGGCTCAAAATTATTCATCAAAAAATAAAAAGCCGCACGTAATGTTGATAAAAGTTATAGCTTTACGGTAAAAAATATATACTTAATCCATATTTGCTTCGTTGTCATAATTGACCATATTAATTATTCCAATTAATTATTCTTTCTATCTAAGGCTTTTCGTTGAGATGAGTATTTAAAGTCACGAGCGGGATTCGAACTCACAACCTTCGGCTCAATACAATACGCCGCTGCTCTAACTACTTGAGCTACTGTGATTTCCTGTGAGTTGAGTTGGTGTCCGAGAGGATCGAAGTCACGATAGCTCAAATGTACAGATAAAATGTACTTATTTTAATAGCAACCAAATAATTCATATATAATTTTTATACCTACATTATAGTTAGCTGATAATAATGGTTGAGTGGACTGGGTAGTACCTACATGTCCGGGGGGGGGGGAAATGTTGATAGATACTTTTCTTTTAGGTTGACGTTTTCCTCTCGGATTTAGTACATGATCTGTCTGTTCGTTGTATGGATGGGACGTATTTTTATATTTTCTTATATACGATATATGGTTATATTAAAGATGAAAAAACAATTTTTGTTGGCCTTTTTGTTTTAAAGGTGTTTTTAACTCAGGAATTTCTCTCTGAAGATGGCGCAATGTGGAAACATGTTTGAGTAGTTCAACTCATCCGCGAGGAATGACTGACCCACCATGAGGCCACTGACTCGCAGCTCAAATCTAAATATAGGGTTCTACAACAAAAGCTATTCTTCTATATTCTAAAACAAATATAAACAAACTCTGAAACTTTTTTCATCCATAAGAAAAGCAAGAACAAAGAAAAGAGGGGGGCGTCGGTGGACGCAACGTTTAGGCGTTGACACGGTGCTCATCTCTGTAAGATAAAGGTCCCTGGTTCGAATCCAGCGGCCCTGCATTCTCGACGACAAATGAAATGACCACGGAGAGCTTAACGAAGGTATACTTCATTTTAAGTTATTAAATTCACTAGTTTTTAATTAATATTTTTCAATTAATTAAAGTTTTTAGTTGAGATCAAAAAGGTCAGCGTCACGAACGGAATTCGAACCCACGATCTTCGGCTAGATACGCCCATGCTCTACCACTTGAGCAATCGTGACGTCGTTCCACTCATCGTGACACTGACATTTTTTCTCAACTAAAACCCTTAATTAATTGAAAGATATTAATTGGTCAAGCGGACCAGGAAAACTAGTGAATTTTGTACTTCATAACCTTACTCAAAGTATGTTCTTATCTCCAACAAACCTTGAGAAGGCGTACCAGCAGGGATCCCGGAATACTTACTGACAATAAAACAAGTTAACAAACAGCTTGTGAAGTTCAATACACACTAATTCAGTCATTCCAAATTATGTCCTCCGCTGGGCTGATCGCCGTCTCCGAGAAATGCAAAATATTTCCTTACTTTTAGACCGACGCGACCCAAAACGGATTACGACCTGTTTTGTGAATACCTGTACGGTTTCGTAAATATTTGTCACTAACAAATCCGGGGAGAAGTTGTTTCGCAATGTTGAGACTGCGCTCGTTGAGTCCGTGCATTTTACTTGTTTTTACCAGGCATGTTGTTAGCCTCATATTATCAGGTTATTATGTTAAAATATTGATCAAAAATAGTTTTTAAAATGTCACTAAAATAAATTGTTTTCTTATATTTAAAATGACAAAAGATTTTTGCCTATTTTTATCCATTAAATATTGATAAGTTCTGAAATTCTTATCTAACAATATAATGATTCATTGTATCAACAAAAACAAAAGAAAGTTGTGTATTCTTCTTTAATATAGTACAAATATTCGTATCTACAAAATATCAAAAACATATAATGACATTATGGAATTTGAATAATTTTTTAAATTAAATTGTATCGTTAAAATAACTAAACAAAATTTTATACTTTTCCTTTTGAAATATGGATATTAAAATGAAGAAACATATAGTAAATATGACCAGTTTGAATTAGAATACTGACTCGGAAATGATTGCCACACGGAAGTGCCAGAAATGCTGAGTCCAATGCCAAAGTTGTATTTTATAAATGAAATTCAAGTGCACTATACAAACTTTACTGTTTTTTTTTTAACTAAAATAAATTTATATTTCAATAAACAATTACAAATCTATCTATCACTCCCTCCGTAGGCGTTGAAATAGGAAAATTGGAAGATTTATTACACGGACCGGGCTTTATTAACGATCACAGGAAGGTGAATTTTGTTAATTTAATGTCGTGAACTTTTGCGAGCTGTTTTGTCTCCAGGGTTCGTAATTGATAAATGGAAGAGGAAGGCAGCTGTTTCCTTTCCGGCACCTCTGCTTCCAGCACGATTAAATTTCGTTCCAACAATTGGGCAAAAACATTTAATCATTTTGGGATTGGTTCAGCCCAAAGATAAATTGCAAATTGCAAAAGTAAAATAGTCATTTTTTTTATTATTTTCATGCAAGTTTTATAGATTTCGCAGAACTGGCTGAGTCATCTTCAATGATAAAAAAATTAAAATTAATATAGAAAGATTATAGGATTTGTCTATGCAGTCTGCGAGATCATGATTCCAATATTGGTCTGTTGGTTTGTGTGACCAACCCAGCAAGGATAAGACCAAATTTAATATACAGAAAAAGATAAAAATCTTTTTATTTAAGTTGACAGGGAAATTATATTCAGCGTTATTTTTCTATGGGTTTTCTTGGTGTGGAGAGGAAACTCATAGTAAATTTTAAAATTTCATAATCTAATTCTCCATTCTTTATACTGGAGTATACTGGATAATGATCTCATTATCTTTTGTGCTAGAAACACCTCGGAAATGAAAAACCCTCTTACTTCAAAGGTTTCAACAATTCCGGTTATTGCGCCCCGTTCCATAAACTGCGATAGAACAAACCTTGAGCTTAGCTAAGGAAATTACTGAAAGCCTGGATAAAACTCAATTCTTGAGTTATTGGAATTTACTACCTCTGAGAGTGAGAGTGAGAGAGAGAGAGAGAGAGAGAGAGAGAGAGAGAGAGAGAGAGAACATTGTAAAACGGTCGAAAAAACACGTTGACTTTCCTTTATATAAAAAATATTCTTCATTAACTTTTTGAACTGGGCTTTTTATTGAACTTCAAATATTGTGATCGCAAATTGTTAATTATTTAATTACAAAGTTAAAAAATTAACTGTAAAATCTAATTTTTAAATCGAAATTGCCGAAACATGAAAAATAGTAAGTTAAAAACAAGGTTCCTTATAAATTTCTGATATACAAAGTACTTATATTTTTGAAAATATTAAAAAATAAACAAGCACGTTGTACGTAAAATGTTTTTAGATCTATGTATTATTAGATGTAAATGATTATTAGATGTAAAATGTATTATTAACTAAACTTAAGGTTTAACTATACCTTATTTAAAGAAACTACTCGTCAATTCTTGGTGACCATTAGAAAACCAAAATTGAATATTTAATGAAAACAAAATTAAATCATCTTGCGACTAAAAACCCATAATCGTTTTTAACCATAGCCAAGAAAGATGTAATCAACCGTTTTTCTTCATATGAATGTTCTCTTAAAATTGCATGTATGCCAAAACATTATATAGCATACAACTTAGGGGTTGTTCCAAAGAGAAACATAGCTCTTACAAAAATTTCAAAACAAAGTATCTATTAAGGAACATGGTTCATGCCCCTTCGTATGCATGGAATAGAAATATTTATCATGACCTGAGGATACCGGACATCTTCACTGATGTCACGTGATTTATCAACAAGGAAAAATCACGCTCCTAGGACATGGGAACTTCAAAGCGAGCAAGCTATATTTTCCTCAACAACCTTGCCTTTTGAAACTACTGACTTTTTTACTAAACTAATAATTTAACTATTCTTTTTGTACAAACTACTCATTAACTAGTCTTCTGTATAAAATACTAAATGAAAAAAAATTCCATCCAGTTTTAATAAATAATATATTATTGTTGAAAAAAAATCTATTGTTGAAAAAATATTTATAATGCAAATAAATCATAAAAATGATATTCATTTTATTTAACCAGAAAGAGAGTTTTCTTATTTGAAACGGGAAGAACGTACCTTTCAAGAACATTATTTCAATAAAAAATATCTTCCTTTTTACGGCGCTTTGGCGAAGTTTGTTACAAGGTTAAAGCTTGTTTGCCTTGAGGTATTTCATCTTACACTGTCGTTCAATATTAATATTATAAAAAGCAAATATCCAATTTTGATAAACTTATTCACCGACAAGGATGTTTGATTTATAAGTTTATCGACTTGTAAAAACATGGTTAGTTGGAAATCAAAACTGTTAAATTGTTAAAATGAGTAGAATCGTTTTGGTTGCCTCTAATTAAATTTCAACTACTTCCCTTTTTCTCCTTTTAGGCACTGATACTTCAATTTGTTGTGCTCACAAGAATGGTGATTGAATGAGCTGGATAAAAGATTGAGGCCTTTTAGCTTGAAAGGGTCTGAGGTTGTCCATCAAATCCGATCATCCTTCTACTATATGGCTCCGTGTCTTCGAGCGTATTCAACTTTTACCATTTTTCTTTATTATGATTTTTCGGCAAATTGAGACTTTTTATACGTCGGTCAAACAAACGACACGGTAAATTAATACAAGCTTGAATTTCTATGTTTTATTCAAGGAGAAGCCGGCCTGGAAAATTTTCATTTAAGCTTGCTAAGCACCCTCTGTATTTATTCAGTCGACAAATAAAATGGTCTGTGAACAAAGCTGATTTAATCTCAGCCGTTTCAACCTCCGTACGTGTTCAACTAAAAGTCAATTAAAATTAATCAGGGAGGAATATGACAGATGAAAATGAAAGTGGTAGCATATTTTATTGTTAAGTGGCCCGTTTAAACCAGTAGAGTACTTGTTCAAAATTTTTTAACCGTGAAATGGCGTTCACCGCTGTAAAAGCAGGAACCGTTAATCTCGAATAGCTTGTAAACTTCATGCAGCCATCTTCTTGAAATTTACGAGTTTTCGTTGCTTGGATTTTACGGCCAACTCTAGAAAATCGAACGTTCACCCTTCATATAAAATACCCTAAGCTACTTGAAATTCTAGACCGGGCTAGCGCAACAAGAAATTGCAACAAGTTATGAAAAATTGGTCTTGTAAGACTAGTTAATCGAACAGCAATGGCCTTTCAATTTTCTTTATAAAAACTTTGTTTTTCTGTAATAAATGTCGTGGGATATTAAAAGTATAAATAAAAAAGGTCGTATAATACTTCGATTTGTCACATAATATCATTAATTAATGATACTAATATTCGAAATCTGAGTCAAATCAAATGAATACGGATTGAAGGAAGATCAGTTAGATCTGTACTACAATCTAATCTATCTAGCCGAAGGTCGTGGGTTCGAATCCCACTCGTGACACTGACGTTTTCATCTCAACTAAAAACCTTAATTAATTGAAAGTTTAGTTGGTCAAGCGGACCACGAAAACTAGTGAAGTTAATAATGTTATTTATCTTTAGACTGTTGTTAGTATTAGTTAGAATTAATTTTTTTTCTTTGTTGGAAAATTTAATATTTAACTTATTTTTTTAAACTTCATAAACTTGCTTTTTTTAATAATTACTAATAGTTAATAGTTTTAAATCGAGAAGATCTCGCTTACGCAGATCCTTTCTCCAATGACGGACGTATAGCCCAAGACCTGGATATGGTGTACAGCAGTTTAGGGCTACAGGAATTCTCGATCTCAAAAGAAAGTAATAGTCGACCCCAATGTGATACGGCTAGCGATCATAGCTCTAGAAGTCCCGAGTCAGGTTCTCTTCTGGGATGCATCAAGCAGAAAGACTAATATTCCCAAATCAGCATCCAAACACCTGAACAATTGGGATGTTCCCTTCGCACTTGATTGCCGGTTTGGTTTATGCCTGTCAGATAACCGAACCGTGTGAGGAGAAGGCGCACAGTACGCTTTCATGCGAGAGTCACAGCCTTTTCAAAGAGCTATGGTATGGGGTCAAATCAGGGTCCGCGTTGACTGCGCTACTTCGCGGAAGAGCTTCAGGAACCTAGTCGCATTCGCCCCACTTATTGGGGAGAACTACGTCTTAATGCATGATAATGCACGACTGCATGTAGCTCGATTTGTCACCCTTTACTTGGAGGATGCATCACTATGAATTTGGCAGCACGTTCTTCTGACACGAATCCTATAGAATTCTTATAGGACATGATAAAGAGAAAGGTTAGACATCGTTCGCTGCCTCCAAAAATCGTTGAAGCTTCAAACCGCTCTTGTTTAAAAATGCAAAATCCAATCGATTATTTACTCGATGTCTAGGAGATTTAATCCCCTCCAAAAGGACAGAGGAAATAACATGCGTTAAACTAGGTAATAAATTATTAGTAAATTTTAATATATCACTGAATGATTTTCCAATGTTTTGGCTAATTTTCTTTCAAACCATCATAATTAAATATTTTTTAAGGAAACGTATGATTTTTGATTTGGTATACATTAAAATAGGCATTCTGAAATTAATAAAACGAAAAAAATATATATTGTTTGGAATAAAGAATAAAATACGAGTGTATTTTAGCATCTGGTGAATTACTGAAAAAATATTTAAACTAGTACACAGAAATATAAATTATTGAATATATGTAAAGTTTCAGTAATAAAAATGCCACGTAAAATAATAATATTGTTGTAAATTAGTAAACACAAACATAAACAAATTTAACTTATTAAAATTATAAACTCAAATCATTTTAAAAAATCGACCCCAGGATTGCGCGTTTTGGGTATTGCGCTGTTTCTATTGTTACATTATACTTTGCGTAATTTATGCCTTTATGGCTTAAACCCAATTCTACAACTGTTTTGAAAACTTACACCATTTGCAACCAGAACTACTATAAATCAGGGAATAAATCGCAAGGAACTACTTTTCCAAATCACTTCGAGTTTATGACTAATGCTTCAAATACTGTATAGTTCCCAATTGTAACTAGGAATAACACAATCATTAAATTCGATAATAAATCTACTGATAAAGCTAACGAAAATGTTTATTTTCATTTGAAAACGTTATTTGTTTTACTACTGTTCGTGTTTGTATATTTTACCGCCGTCAATTTTATTCATTTGGTGCTTCTTTTTTAAATTGAATTGTTTGCTTTTATGTATTTTTATTTGAAAAAGGGCTATTTATTTTACTACTCTTCGTGTTTGTATATTTTACCGCCGTCAATTGTATTCATTTGGTGGTTATTTTTGTAAATTGAATTGTTTGCTTTTATGTATTTTTATTTGAAAAAGGGGTATTTATTTTACTACCGTTTTTTTTTTCACCGATGTTAATTTTCTTCATTTAGTTTTTCTTTTTTTATTGAATTGTTTGCTTTTATTACAGCTTTTATTTTCTTTACAATATCTGAAATAGCATACATGGTTAACCGGATTGTGATATCATTTTTATTGCGCTCATTATACAGGAATTAACACACATTAATGTAAAATTTAAACCATAATCCATCATGAAAATAGATTTTTAACAATCTTTTCCCGTAGTGTTATGGTTTCAAAGTAGCAAAAAGTGTTGTTAAAACATAGAAAATGAATAAAACTGTTGAGAATAACAGGATTTCTATTTAGAAACCAGGCAGAACAACAACAAAGATCGCATCTCGCATGGCTTTGATCGCGTTCTGAAGCTCTTTGTCCAAAATCCTGTTTGTCACGTCTTACGGATTTGACTTAGAGTTTAATCTCAATCACAAGATAACTCTGTGGGCTGATTATACCGTAAGGGACGTGTAAGGGAGTACAAACAGGCCATTTCTCTAAACCCGTCCTCAGAACGAATTCAGATTGTTTCAAGATAAAACTAAAGTTAGCGATTCGTTTGCGATTGTTGTACAAGTTGATAATATATAGAAATAAATAATAGATAAACTCCGTTTGATAACTAGTTGAAATTCCTATTTAAACTCATTAATTATTTAAAAAGAATTAGAAACACTTAAAACTTGACTAAAACCAATTGACGTAAAGAATTATTTATCGTCAGGTTTTTAGTAAAAATATTTAAAAAATTAACTTTAAAAGAAGCAACAATCGGAATCAAACACCCTATCTCAAATAAATCATTAGGTTGTCGTTGGTTGAAATACATTGAGAAAATACCGGAATAAGTAGTTAAAATTTTCAAGGTTTCAGAGTACCTGCTCGTTCTCTTAGGAACATCGTCTCAAAACCCGAAGACAAGGTTGACAATTGTCAATAGCCGGTTTTACAAACTGTGGTATAATTCACGTTTTTCGTACGTTCTAAATTAGAGGCATTAAAACCGGCTTGTCATCGGAACGTCGCGATGGCGGTGGTTTTGCAAGTCACTCTTACAATTCATGTCAAGATGTTTGTAAATTATTCATCCTGACATGAGTGTTTAATATTCGCAATGCGAATCGTAACACGGTAGACAACAGTGTGAGTAGAACCATAATTTACAAAAAGTGAACCGACATGCTTACCTTTATTATTAGCATAGATAAATTTGAATTAGATCTGGATAAAGGTAATGGGAGTAATATTTTGTGGATTTTGGAAAGAAAAATAGCAAAAGCTGTAACTTTGAATATCTCGAGAAGGGATGGATGTGTGGAGATGTAGGCTCATTTAATTGCAAAAATGTGTGGTGATTAGTGACCGTTAATCGATAATTATTCAGAAATCGTGAGATGCGGTCTGGGGTGATGTAGGTTTCAGAACCATTGACT